>NC_041409.2:456524-739024 GCF_900747795.2 Erpetoichthys calabaricus | reverse complement strand
CCATGCGATGTGGCAGAGGCGTGTCAGCCAAGACAGTCCTACAACATCCAGAGCCTTGAGGAACTCCGGGCGTATCTCATCCACCCCCGAGGCCCTGCCACCAAGGAGTTTTTTGACCACCTCGGTGACCTCAGTCCCAGAGATGGGGGAGCCCACCTCTGAGTCCCCAGGCTCTGAACATGTTCGTAATAAATAAACTGTACACTCAATACCCCCCTCCTGATCAGACTGACTTAGCCACCTCCCCACCCCGCATAATTTTTTGCTATATATTGCCTTTGATTCTTGTAGTCTAAGCATTATCCTCTGATGAAGACCCCTGGCAGGAGTTGAAAGCTCAGGAATAAAACTACTTTAAGATACGTGATTCATTTTACTCCCTCTGTGGATCTCCAGCTGCAAATATATATAATATAATTATATATATATTATTATATATTGTAGGCACGGAGCTGGACAGTTTGACATCTGTGGCAGAGCAACGGGCACTGAGCAGGCTCCTGTCAATAATGGAGAATCCACTGCATCCACTAAACAGTATCATCTCCAGACAGAGGAGCAGCTTCAGCGACAGACTGCTGTCAATGTCCTGCTCCACTGATAGACTGAGGAGATTGTTCCTCCCCCCACTATGCGACTCTTCAATTCCACCCGGGGGGGGTAAACGTTAAAATTATACAAAGTTATTGTCTGTCTGTATACCTGCATTTTTATCAGCATTGTTATCACTCTTTAATTTAATATTGTCTTTATCAGTATGCTGCTGCTGGAGTATGTGAATTTCCCCTTGGGATTAATAAAGTATCTATCTATCTATCTATCTATCTATCTATCTATCTATCTATCTATCTATCTATCTATCTATCTATCTATCTATCTATCTATCTATCTATCTATCCATACACACACACACACACTGTGACAGATGGCCGGGACGCTTCTGCACCATAAATACCTGGGGGACAAGGGTGGGAAACTCAGTATCTCCCCCTGAACGCTAGATGGCAGCCTCCCTGGGTTGCAGCGGTGCCTGGGACTCCCCCAGGGCTTTATGGGGGTTGGAGTTCTGTGCAGCCCTGTTGGGTTCTACAGGCACCTGGAACACTTCCGGGTGCCCAATAAAGGGAGCCAGTGATCACCACTCAGCGGCCAGAATCAGGAGGAAGAGGATGAGGTTGCCAGGGAGGAGTGGTGGTGCCAAAGAGAGGAGTAGAAGTGCTTGGTGTTACTTGTGTACTGTGCTTGGGACTGTGTTGTGGCTGGGGGGATTACGGGGAAGATGTGCCCTCCAGCTGAAGAAAAATAAACAGTTTATTTGTTTTACAAGCGCCTTTTCTTACAACACATATATATATATTTATAAATACATTTCTGTTTTTGATTAGAGAAATTGTGAAAACAATAATAAGCCTTGTTACAGAAAAAATGAAGCAGTATGGCAGCTTATAATTATGAGAAGCATTTTGTTTTCTTTTATGCCACATGTATTATTGATAAATATTTTGTACATATTTTATTAGTATGTATTTTCTGCCTCACTCTACGCTATCCGTGCAACGTGGCCACAGAGAGCTTAAACAACTCTGCACATCCACATAAAAACGACAAGGGTGAGCTTTCTTGAAGGCTTTTACTGGACGTAGCTCATTGTAAACTGAAATATATACAAAAGAAACATACAGGTGTTTATATAGGTGTACAACCACAGACAATAAATAATGATTTAAAAGCAATACATAGCAGACAGTATACATTAAGCAATAAAACTTTAAAAGACACTTACAAGGCGAGTTATTTCCATGGTTGGATCGAGACAAAGGGAAGCACATAGACAGAGGTTGAAACTGTTGCATACTACAACTAACTAGACCCAGGGGTTTATATACCTTAAAGATATGCATCAGATGTGACTGAAACCAGAGAGAAAGGGGTGCCTACGTGAGACACGGGGTGTATTGTATTTATTATGGGACCTACAAGCTTTATGTGAGTTTCATAGACATTTATGACACTGCTGTGAGTGTGGGAAGTGACTGACAGGTGTGTTAATAAATGACAAGACAACGGGGGGAGCACAGCTCAACAAATAACAGCTAACAGTATGTGGGGCCGAACAATTTTAAGGAAATTTGATATATTTTAATATTTTTATGGTCACTGAGAAAAATGCCTACAGAATTTCATTTTTTAATAAAAATTGAGCAGTTAATACCTTTGGCCTATAGTTTAATTATAAAAATACACTTTAATATAGCAAATAAGACTCCTATCCATCTGGTTATGCAGGAGCTTAGTGCAAAAAGGTTTTTAAAAGGAAACAGGGAAAAAAAAGTAACATAAAAACGGCGATCGATATCAGCTTTAAAAAACCTGAATGGAGCATCGCTACTCCTTACCCTGGACTGACACTTGTAAACATCAATACTCACTGACTCAACACTGCATCATGGGAAACTGGGCCAAGTAGTGCACAGGCTGTCTGGAGTGCTATTGATAGGATGAAGTCCGGCAGCTGGGCTCTGGCCCTTCCAGACAGAGTACTGCACAGCCTTTTCAATAATCCTTGACTAACCTTCAAATCTCAGCCTTGATTAAGGCTCTGCACAGTTACCGAGGAACGGCACAGTACTACACCAAGAAAAGCTTTTGTTCTTAATAACAAACACATCTGCTGAGCAGAAAAGAACAAGTCAAGCTCCTAAAGCAATCTGCTGAGGCAGGCCATTAAAGAGCTTGGCCCTCAAGTGATTTTGAATGAGAGTCTATCATGGCTAGCCCCCAAAACAAAAACACTTTCAAACAAACTGCTCACATAACACAAAGAATGTCATGCCTATGTAGTTTAATACTTGACTGGTGAAGAGCTGGAACCACTACTCCGTCAAAGCGTCGTTCTTAAGAAAGGCCCTATAAAAACATTATTTAATCTGAAATTAAGAGTCATACACTACTTTATTTAAACGCCATTATCACTGGATCCTAATAATAACTAGACTCACCCTGACAATAACACCCTTATTTAAACTTGCTTTCAGATATCAAGTTTCTTTGCTTTAAGCCCTTAACACTTTCAACTCTCCATGCAGATATCCCCACTGAAGATGGTGTGTCTGAGTTTAATCACCTTGTAGGGATGGGTTCAAATTAGCAATTATTACTTAACAGCACCCACTGTGAATTCCAAATAGAAAACAATAAATAAACTGTAATTCTGTAAGGCAGCTAGCTAGTTCAGAAAAGCAATGGTTGCATACTGTAATTGTCATGCTCAACATCCTTTAATGGTGCAAAATCTTAATTAAGCACAAAAAAGAACTTTACTAGGAAAAACAAGGTTCAATTTAGTGCTTAACTGCAATTAACAGATATTCCTAATTAATCAATTTTCAAAAAATATGTGCCGCACACACCCCTATCACCCCCTCATTGAACCACTGCGGATAGTTTTGAATTACCAAGGAGATGTCCTATTCTATAGCTGTACTATACATCACACGCTCTACAACAGCTCTTTTTAGGATTTTTTTTTTTACCATAACTTTAACTGAGACATGAATGTGCTGTCTGTAAAATGTTATTTGCATGAGCAATTCAGACAGGACTAAATTTACAGAGGTCCTCTGGTAAGAATTAGTTTAACCGACCCCCTGGTGTAAAACTAATAATGTCTGAATAGGGCTTAAGTCAGCACAAGAGTCACGACAGTCCAGCTCCGCAAAGAATTTTACATCTCTAACTAACTCAAACAATGATCCCCTTGAATTGAATGAATCTACCCAGCTATACAAACTTCTAAGAAACTTCAGTGCAGAATTCCTCATCTATAGCACAAATGGATAAAATCTGTTTTTTGTAGCTGAAGACAGCTATCAGACCACTGAGTTCAATAATTTTGATTTCTATGTTGTGGAGAAACACGTACAATATCTCTGACAAATGTCTGGTAACTGTTTTCACTTCAATACCCAGCCCAGGAAAGCCTGACCAGTCAGAAGATGCTTGAAGATATCAAGCTCCACTTCCCCCCCATTTTGTCTGGATGACCCAATCCTGACCTGAAACAAACTTGACAATTATGACCGCTTGGAGCAAGACATGAGTTTCATCCCAACCTGTGCTACACTCTCCGACATAGCCAAAGGGCTTTTCTTGGGCTATTCAATTTCTTTTCTTTATTTTTCCCATCCACTTTTTTTTTTTTTTTTTTAATTTGGTCAGGTTTCCTTGAAAGTTCAGTTTGTTCAGGTAGCTGTGAACACAACAATTGCACAGTGGTGCGTACCAAAACAACTATACAGAGATCCTTTGGAAAGTGTGGTCTCACTGCAGATCCCAGGAGGTCTGAAAGTGATCCAGGATGGGACCGATTTAACTAGATGATGTACTGTGCATTATGTGTAACATTTTGTGTCGTGTGGTAGTAACTATGAGCATCTGTCATTAGTAATTGGGGAATCTCATTCATAGCATGAGTCGAGGATTAACATGGAGCATTTGAAACAATAAAAAAGTAAAAAATAAAACAATACACACTCAGGTACAAAACATAACACAATTCTCAAAAAATGATTTGGACACTTAGTCAGAGCAGCACCTAATTTAATATCAGAGTCGTGCACATGATCAGACTACAACAACAACAACATTTATTTATATAGCACATTTTCATACAAAAAGTACCTCAAAGTGCTTTACATAATGAAGAAAAGAAAAATAAAAGACAAAATAAGAAATTAAAATAAGGCAACATTAGTTAACATAGAAAAGGAGTAAGGTCCGATGGCCAGGGTGGACAGAAAAAACAAAAAAAAAACTCCAGAAAGCTGGAGAAAAAAATAAAATCTGTAGGGGTTCCCGGCCACAAGACCACCCAGTCCCCTCTGGGCATTCTACCTAACATAAATTAAATAGTCCTCTTTGTAGAGGACTATAAGATAATACAGTGGAACCTCGAGATACGATCACTTCTGTATACGAGAAATTCAAAATACGAGGAAAGTATGAGCGAAAAATTCAGATCTAAATGCGAGCATTGGCTCGCGTAACGAGCCACGAGCCAGGCTGTGGGTATAGCTCGGGGCTTAGCGAGGGGGCGTGGTAGCAGTTGCGAGCCGCGATCTGCGGTGTCTGCGTTTCTCACTTAAGTGCACAGGTGGGAAACTGCCTACATCCATGATTGTTCCTGTGGCTGATGGGCTGCAGCTGCCATGTCCTCCCCGCATATATAGAGAAGCGCGAGCCGGTTAAGGGGGAGAAAAAGTAAAAGGAGAGAGAGAGAGAGAGAGAGAGAGAGAGGGGGGGGGGGGGGGGGGGGCGGCAGCAGGCAGGCAGGCAGTGCAGGCTCGCGTGTAGCTGAACAGGCGAGCCAAACAGCTGAAGCAGGACGGTGTAGAGAAGGTCAGCTGCATTAAGAGTGTCTCGCCTGTTGCAGAGCCTGCAGGTGAGACGTTAACAGAGAAGAAGCACCGGGGATTGTCATCTGTTTTTTAAAGACTGCATCCTTTTGACGTTTTAACCTCGTGTTAAAGGATTGTTATTCTTGTGTATTTTAAACCTCCACTTCACAACTGTTTTAAGGATTATTTATTTAAAGATTTATTGAATGCTCTACTGCACTTTGGACACCTGTTTTGATTCTTTTAATAATCAGTTATATTATTTACCAGTGTTATTTATTAAAGGTAGACTACAGTATATATAATTTATCAGTGTTATTTGTTAGGAAAATTGATTTTTATGTTAATATATTTGGGGTGCGGAACGGATTAACTGGATTTCCATTTTTTTCAATGGGGAAGTTTGTTCTAGATACGAGAAATTCGCTATACAAGCTCAGTGCTGGAACGAATTAAACTCGTATCTAGAGGTTCCACTGTATAAAATAAATTTAAAAAATGGTGTAAATTTACTTGTAATCAGGTCAATCAAAGCAAACACAGAGGTGGCAAGAAACAAACAGCAGTACCCTGTGAGAGCGCTGATCAGACGTCCTAATGTTACACCATAAATATGCCATGGATGGAGATGGGACGTCCTCTCAACGCGTACAATAACACGGACATGTTGGTCAACGTTTACCAAAATAAACATTAATAAGAAGTATGTACAAAAGATAAGACAGAAGGCATGTGATTTGAGATGGGCTAAATTGAGGTTACGTTCATATTGTCACTACTGGAGAGTCAATGTGCAACAGTTACAGTTAAATGAAAATTACGTGATCAGTCTTCTGCCATAAAACTGTGGATGTCATCAGCAGAGCTCATCTTGTGTTGTACATTTGGCTGTTTGAAATGTATCCTTCAACTCATAAACTTTATTAACTGGAGGACTACTTGAAAATTATGCGTTACAATTACAGAAAATGCAGTGGTGTGCAAATAACGCCCATGACAATATTTCCCCCCAATGAAAGAAGTCCATGACAGGTCCAGGGGACATTTACTGATGTGTTTGGTTCACTTGAAGGTTTACAGTGTGAAACACAACCAAACTAACCAGAAATTGAAACAAACTAACAACATGTCACCTGATTTGAAACAAAGCAACTAGACTAGGAGTCTGAAAACACCTTGAATATGGTTGTCCAGTGGCACCCTAACCCTTCATGAGACCTGTATGTCTCTTTTGCATTTATTCACAATATATATGAAAAGGTGGCTTCTGTGAATCCAATGTTATGCACCACTAATATGGCAACGGCCTCACCATCAACCCACCACATTAACTACAAATTCCAATTTACTGAAGAGGAATTGAAATGAAAAATCAACACAACTTTTTTTTGGTTGTATGATAAAAGGCATTCACGTTAATTAAGAGTTATGCATGAAAAGCTGTAGAGAAATCGCAAATGGTCAATCATTAAAAAAACTCAGCCTCAGAAACCAGGTAGTGAATTAAAAAAAACAAAAATAATTTGTAGAAATACAGTCCTTGTCTTTCTCCTTTAAAAACCCTCTGCACATTAATGAAAAAATTCTCATCATTTTATTTCATAAATAGGACAGTTGTTTTTAATCTGTTGGTGAAAAATGTGAAATTGTGTGTCTTCCAGCACAAGTTCCTCCTTAGTGATGTCGAAGCTAACGTTTAAGTTGATTCGATAAGGCGAATGGCAGTCCTGGAACAACAGAAAGCCAAAAATTTCAGATTCACCATGTAATAAACGGGTCTACAACGGACGGATGTTCAAAAAATCATTTCATGCTATGAATGCACCAGGACTTCAGGTAATCTCTGCATGTGGGTGTCTCCTTACAATTTGTGTGCTGGCTCAGATATTAAAAGAATACTCCATCCTATAATATTTTTTATATGTTACTTCCCTAATATGGTTTGTTGTGATGGTCAAGAGAAAAATTTAATCTCACATTTTCATGGAGTACGAGAGAAAAAAGTTTATGATCTAATAAGACCAAATGGCAACTAGCACTGTACAACAGTGAACAATGTGAAAAACGTCATGAAAATTCTTTTTTTTTTTTTTAATTCTCATTTCACTTGTGTGGGTGATCCACATGTTCATTATCCAGTCATATCAAAGTGTGCAAAGTGCATGCATTTCTTCCTAAAATACAGTAATCCCTCGCTATATCGCGCTTCGCCTTTCGCGGCTTCACTCTATCGCGGATTTTATATGTAAGCATATTTAAATATATATCGCGGATTTTTTGCTGGTTCGCGGATTTCTGCGGACAATGGGTCTTTTAATTTCTGGTACATGCTTCCTCAGTTGGTTTGCCCAGTTGATTTCATACAAGGGACGCTATTGGCAGATGGCTGAGAAGCTACCCAACTTACTTTTCTCTCTCTCTCTCTTGAGCTGACTTTCTCTGATCCTGACGTAGGGGGATTGAGCAGGGGGGCTGTTCGCACACCTAGACGATACGGACGCTCATCTAAAAATGCTGAAAGATTATCTTCACGTTGCTATCTTTTGTGCAGCTGCTTCCTGAAGCGACATGCTGCACAGTGCTTCGCATACTTAAAAGCTCGAAGGGCACGTATTGATTTTTGCTTGTTTGTTTTTCTCTGTCTCTCTCTCTCTCTTTGTCTGCTCCTGACGGAGGGGGTGTGAGCTGCCGCCTTCAACAGCTTTGTGCCGTGGTGCTTCGCATACTTAAAAGCCAAACAGCCCTATTGATTTGTTTGCTAGAGATTGTTTTCTCTATCTATGTGACATTCTGTGCTCCTGACACGCACTCCTTTGAAGAGGAAGATATGTTTGCATTCTTTTAATTGTGAGACAGAACTGTCATCTCTGTCTTGTCATGGAGCACAGTTTAAACTTTTGAAAAAGAGACAAATGTTTGTTTGCAGTGTTTGAATAACGTTCCTGTCTCTCTACAACCTCCTGTGTTTCTGCGCAAATCTGTGACCCAAGCATGACAATATAAAAATAACCATATAAACATATGGTTTCTACTTCGCAGATTTTCTTATTTCGCGGGTGGCTCTGGAACGCAACCCCCGCGATGGAGGAGGGATTACTGTACACTAATTTTTCTAGAACTATTAAAATATTTTCGCAAAAAATGCATTTTTTTGCAGTCTTTGAGTATATAACTGGATAATAGACATTTGGATTATTTAACACAATTGACGTGAGAATTTGTTTATTTCTTCCAAGGCCATTTTTTGCCTTGTACTCATACTAGTTGGCATATCAAACTTTTTTCTCTTGTCATGCATGAAAAAATGAGATTGCATTTTTTTTTTAACCATGACTACAAACTACAGGGGTAAGTTACATAGAGAAAAAAAAAATTGGGGAGGAGTGTTCCTTTAACACAACTGTGAAGAGTGAAAAATAACTTGATAAAAGGAAACTTGGAAAGAATAAATAAATTCTTGTAGATAGATGTGCTTAGATGTTCAATTTTTAGTGCAAAATGCAGTGTTAGTTTAGGCCACATCAGGAAACTATCGCTCTTCTTAAAAATAAACTTAAAAAAGTAAATACAAAAAATTAAAAAGTGGAGCTTAGACTGTCCCAGTGTGCAAATGCAGCAATTGTCACCTTAACCCTTTAAACTCTGCCTCATTTTGGTCCATTCTCTGCTATTTTGATTTAACCTCCTTAGCATTAATCCCGAGTGTCACTCAGGCACTGGAATGGACACGTCTTGTGTAAGACCCAAGGTTTACTCAGGTTGTAAAAGTGGCAACAGCATTAGTGACAGGCATTACCCATCATCAGAAGTGATGACGAAGTGCATCTTTCTTCAGGCAGTGAAATTGAAATGGTCAGTGAAACAGAAAGTGATTCTGGGAATCTGAAAGTGACACTCGCATCACTTGCACATGTGCCATGTGCTGTTCATAGTATTATTATTCATCATCATCATTATTATTTGTAACATTATTATACTTTCTACACTTCTGACTTTGTAGTATTAGCGTTTTTCATGTTTTATAGAAGAAAGATGAGATTTAATAAAAATGTAATTTTTCAAGCCAAAAAATACACTTTTTCTATGTTTTGGAGAAAAAAATGTAACACTAAGAAGCTTAACTAGCTCTAACTTCATCGTTCCTCATTCAATATTCATGTTCTACCCCTCAAAAAAGTGTCAAAACACTTCTCTTTTGAAAATTGTACACCTGGGAATAAGGTTCCCAATGCTAGAAAAACGACTGTGGCAGGAACAGAACAGAACAGAAAAAACATTATTTGTAGATATTTCATAACATGTCTAGTTCTACTGTTTGGAAATTGTACAAAAAACAGGATTCTTTTTTCTCCGCTTTTACTGTTTTCAAATAAGTATCAATAGAATCTATATCCACTATTGAAGACCCCTGGCCCATGAGGCATGCTGAAGGGCAGATCTTACTCCATCAGAATACATACAGTTATGGTCAAACATTTTCAGAATGACATAAATATTAATTTTCACAAACTTTGCTGCCTCAGTTTTATGATGGCAATTTGGATATACTCCAGAATGTTAGAAAGAGTGATCAGATGAATTGCAATTAACTGCAAAGTCTCTCTTTGCCATGAAAATTAATTAACTCCCAAAAAACCCACTTCCACCGCATTTCAGCCCCGCCACAAAAGGACCTGCTGACGTCATTTCAGTGATCCTCTCGTTAACACAGGTGAGAGTGTTGATGAGGACAAGGCTGGAGATCACTCTGTCATGTTGATTGAGTTACAATAGCAGACTGAATGCTTTAGAAGGAGGGTGATGCTTGAAATCATTGTTCTTCCTCCGTTAACCATGGTTTCCTGCAAGGAAATGCGTGCAGTCATCATTGCTTTGCACAAAAAGGGCTTCACAGGCAAGCATATTGCTGCTAGTAAAATTGCACCTAAATCAACCATTTATCAGATCATCAAGAACTTCAAGGAGAGAGGTTCAATTGTTGTGAAAAAGGCTTCAGGGTGCCCAAGAAAGTCCAGCAAGTGTCAGGATTGTCTCCAAATGTTGATTCAGCTGTGGGATCGGGACTTCACCAGTGCAGAGCTTGGTCAGGAATGGCAGCAGGCAGGTGTGAGTGCATCTGCATGCACAGAGGGGTGAAAACGTTTGGAGGATGGCCTGGGGTCAAGAAGAGCAGCAAAAAAGCCAGAAAAACATCAGGGACAGACTGATATTATGCAAAAGGTGCAGGGATTGGACTGCTGAGGACTGGGGTAAAGTCATTTTCTCTGGTGAATCCCCTTTCTGATTGTTTGAGGCATTCAGAAAAAAAGATTGTCCAAATAAGAAAAGGTGAGCGCTACCATCAGTCCTGTGTCATTCCAACAGTAAAGCATCTACCATGTCTCAGCCAAGGAAGTGGGCTCACTCACAATTTTGCCTAAGAACACAGCCATGAATAAAGAATGGGACCAAAACATCCTCTGAGAGCAACTTCTTCCAACCATCCAAGAATAAGTTGGTGACAAACAATGCCTTTTCCAGCATGAAAGAGCACTATGCCATAAGGCAAAAGTGATAAGTAAGTTGCTCGGGGAACAAAACTTTCCAGACATTAATCCCATTGAGAACTTATGGTCAATCCTCAAGAGGCAGATGGACAAACAAAAACCTCACAAATTCTGACAAACTCCAAGCATTGATTATGTAAGAATGGACTGCCATCAGTCAGGATTTGGCCCAGAAGTAGGCTGACAGCATGCCAGAGTGAATTGCAGAGGTCTTGAAAAAGAAAGACCAACACTGCAAATATTCACTCTTTGCATAAACGTAATGCAATTGTCAATATAAGCCTTTGAAACTTATGAAACTCTTGTAATTATACTTCAGTATACCATAGAAACATCTGACAAAAAAAACTAAAAGCACTGAAGCCGCAAATTTTGTGAAAACCAACACTTGTGTCATTCTCAAAACTTTTGGCCATGACATTCTTTTTTCTCCGCTTTTACTGTTTTCAAATAAGTATCAACAGCATCCATATCCATTGAGACCCCTGGCCTATGTGGCATTTTGAAGGGCAGACCTTACTCCATCAGAGTATGTATTGTTACACATGTGCACTTGGGAGGCAGCTTAAAGGCTCTGGTGACGTTGGTCACCCGCTAGGGGTGGGCACCGTAATGCCTTTTCTCTTCATCCCTCTGCAGAACATAAGACTGACAACCATTCTACCTCTGACATCACTTCTGTTGTCCACCCTCCTGGACACACCCCTTCCTGCGTAGAAGCCATATGACCAGCAATATGGCCATCTTGGAGTTAGTTCTATTATGAGTTCCAGTGTGAAGACTACTCTGCATTTATTGTGCATTTTCTTTGTTTCTTTTTGCAACTAATTATACAGAGTGACCGGAGTGGTGCCCCTACTCTTTCAAATTGTTCTGTCTCCTTTAACAATACATAATTGGAAATGAATTTATACTGTGCAGGCAAAGTACAACACTAGTAGATGTAAGATTTAAAAACAGCTTTACAAATAAAACATTCTAAAATACAGAAAGTGGAATATGTTGTCATTTCAAAGCTGAAACACCCCTCTCATTTAATAGATAACAGTGTGTCTTTCAAATTGTACACACCTGAATCAGGAGATTCATGAATGCCCCGGGGATAGTGGGGGTATTGGGGGCAAGTATTGAAAGAACAGAAAGAAAAACATTGCAGCATGGTATTTTGGTATGCAATATGGCATGTCTGTGAAAAAATACTGCACTTTAAATATAGCAATAAGAAAATTAATGATTTTATGTAGTTCTTTTTTTTAGTATGCATTACTATTCAGTACTGCTGGCAGGTTCAAAACAATGAGGTGGAGATTAAACGGTTAAAAAAGAACTGCACCATAGACAAATACAAAGCACACTTCACAGCAGCTTGCGCAGATATTTTTTAATCAGTGTAAAAATCTTCCTTCCATGTCAGTAACCAATGCTGGTCATTTCAGTTCGGCATACCATGAACTATACATTAAAATAACATTAACACTGGTGTTTTTTTTGGTCAGGCTGAGAAGGTGGCACAAAAAGTGAGCGATAGCTTTCTTTATTTCCAGTGTCGTGGGTCTACATGGTGGTTCTTTACCTTCATTTCATATGGTGCCTTTGAAAGCTGCACGTAATTAATTTCAATAAAACTCCACTAATGCCTCCAAAAGAGCATTCTTGCATTTTCCTTCCTGAGTTTCTCTATTAGTTCCAGCAGCTTTATCAGTTTCAAGGACACACCTTTTTGTGGTTTGCAGTCAGTTTATGTTTATAAAGCTCCATTCACATTAAATACAAGATGCACACTGGGTGACCCAAACCTGAAACATTTTTTCAGTGATGAAAGCAATGTGATTACATCTCTGCAAATGAGCAAGAAACAGCAAAGCCCAGGCCCCAAGCTAATTTGTCATATTTGGAAAACCAGTTTTCCAGTGACCACACAGGCCCAACAAGACTTCCAAGATACAGCAAAAGCAACAAAAAAAACATACAGAGTCTCATCTACTCTTTCCTGGTAAACTGAAGAAAATCAAAACACATATACAGCAAGCAAGTCTTCCACACTTCTTTATGTTCGCCATAACTGAAAATGTCCTTTGGTGGAATTTGCTTACAAGGAGTGAAGGGATGCTGATCAAAGTGAAAGGCACTTTGTAGTAAAACAAGTCACAAAAGCACCAAATGGAAGGGAAGATCAGTGAAGGTCAGGTTTTCAGCTTGGTCATGCAAATCCCAGAAAGACCTCTTGAGACAATTTATCAAAGATATATTATGCAACCTACTCTGATTTGGTAATGTGAAGTGAATTTATAGAAGCAATTCAGCCAAACTTGGGTATTGTGATGTTATCTGTTCACCACGTAATAGATAAGAGCATTCTTTTTCACTTACAGTAATAAAGGATGCAGACTTTCCAAGTTCAACTTACCTAAGAAAATTCAGTCAGAAATCTAATCAGGTTAGGGCAATCAGACAGCCTCACCCTCTGAAATTACAAAGACTCAACTATTGCACAATTCTGAAACCATGTGATAGTAAAAGTTCCAGGGCAGCACAAATGCAATGCAATTTACTAGCAGACAGGTTGCACATCATAGGGTGTGGCAGGCTTCTGTCAACATACCTTTCAAAAGACATAGGCATACCAGAACACACAAGCCAATATACCTTACTATGTACACTAGTTCAACTATACCTACAAAAAGCAAAGTTCTACTCCTGTGTATGCACACTGGGGCAAAAACGCTCGAAACATGGATCATTTTACACGTGTCAGCTACTCCTTTCAGACAGACGGAGGTATACAAACAGAGAGAAAAACAAAGAACTTGTGGCTCCTGATGGAGGCAAATACAACAAAAAAAAAATAATTACAGAAACCTACAAAGACAAAAGCCTATGTTTCTCCTTATCAGGTAAATCATAAGGGATAATAACTCACCTGCATCCTTCTAGAGATACCCATATTCTGTACCAAAAATAAGCAAAGTAATATCCCTTTTGGACATTAGAAACACTGAACTGATTAATGTAGACTGATCCTTCTTCTTAACCCTCTCTTCAGCTCCTTCCATTGACCACCTAACCCATGCAAAAGTGTTACATGCAAAAGTGTTACGCACAGCTCTCTTCACCAGGCAGTTTGAATAGTAATAAGTGCCATGCTGTCACTTGCAAATATGTTGCCAACAATAACCGTGTATCAATAATATGCAACAGGCCTCTGGCCCGTCTAAAAATAATATTTACTGCATTCCTTCTTGGAAGCATCCAGCCATCTGCAGAGGTGAAACACGGAGATGGCTAGCAGACCATTTCAGTGAGCACGTTTGAGCTGTTAAGATCAAAGATCGCACAAAGCAGATTGTAGAACACTTCACATCTCTTGTTCACAGCCACACCGATGTCTCTGTTTGAGTTCTTTCACAAGACTTCGAAGACACATTTCAAAGAAAATCAGCTCACTCTCAGCCCGAGATTACACATTTCTCTGGGTCTAAGTTTTTAATCACTCCCTTCACCTCCTCTCACCTTTTCTCATTTCACCTGCCCTGCATTGTTCCCTGATTTTTCCTATCCAATTGCATACCTGATGAAGGCCATCCAGTCATAACATTGGGACTTATCCTTTCCTTTCAGCAGGGATACTCCGATCGATCAGCCGCTGATCCAAATCAGCCAATTTTCACTAAAAAAGACTCAACCGGTGATTAGTAAATTGGATGATCATTGCAGCATCTGCTTTTCTAAGCTTTACGGTAATTCAGTTACAGTGCTCCTTTACACAAGGTAATACAGAATGCGTCTTTTTTTTTTTTTTTACCCAAATTTTGTTTTAGCTGTTTGGTCTCTTCTGTATAGCAGAGAGTGAGCGGTGACTGAAATATTAGCCTATACATTAAAGAAAGTGGAGTAATAAATTCGACTGTGAGAAAGGAATTGGAGGAGTCGGTCTCCTGTGCAGTTAGGTAAAAGGCATTAAAAGCGACTTTAATGAATTCAGCCCTTTTCAGTTTCAGTTTAGACAGTAAGCTTGTTTTAAGTGCATAAGCTACATTTTCAATTGGAAAAAGTATTAGATAAAGAAGAATTTGAAATTGCTGCTTAGTAAACAATAGACTAGTTAGCTTAAAAGCAAAATGTGTCTTTTACTTATAAACCTGTTAAGCATGTTAAGTCTTGTGTTTTCTTGACAACTTATTAGGATTTGTTACATGTGCAGCTTTTTTAAAGATTTGTACTGTGTTTATTATTTATTGTTTTGGTAAGAAACAAGTATTACATAATAAAAATGGTAATTCATATTTATAATTACATCTCAATAATTACAAATGTCTAGCTGACACACTGAAATAAAAAAATACACACCTGTATTAATATAGTAAATGTATATTTTAACAGCAAAAAGCTGGAGTGCAATTAATGATTCAAAATGACTGAAACCTGATCGGAGCATCCCTACTTTTCAGAATGGAAACAACCTTTCACCGTTATTATTTTTCACTGAACTAGGGTTTTATGGTATACTGGTTTCAAAAATAACTACCAAACTACTCAATTTTAAATTTTTAAAATGGTACTATACCAGCATTGTTTGAAATTCAGTATCAGGTGGTAATGGTTGTGTACCAGCATCTTGTGCTCAGACCCACATAGAGGATAAGCAAAGTAATATTACGTATATTAACACACTTAAAACTCCAAGAGAGACTCCTCCTCCAGCTATAATATGTGTATATCAGCAGGCTCCAAACTTCAAGGGGGAAAAGCTCCTGGACAAGAAGAGTGAAGCACAGCAAGGTTCCACATGCCATGTGAGCACGGACAGGGGGACGAAGCAGCTAGGAGCCAGCAGAGGGGAGATAGGAGATATCTGTTATTTATTTTTGTGTTGTTTTGGTAGTGGCACCGAGGTGTGAAAGCTTGTATTGGTACCAAAGTCAAAATTTCAGTAGGAATGCAAAACTACACTGAACAGTACAAAGCAACAAATCTTTGCCATTCTGTAGATCCTGAAAAGGCCTCTGCCTTACGGTTTTTAAAATGTTTCATTTCAACAACATTTATGCCTGTAGCAATTTTCATATAATCTATCTCTTTCAAAGCGCTTTACAACATGTACAATGAAAACGTGCTTACTTTTTTCTAATACTGTCAGATTACTCTTACACTTTTCATGGCTTGCTTAAAACTATGCATGTAAGCAACAAAAATGAGTAAATTGAGGATTGTGTTGTATGCACAACTGAACAAACCCTGAGTTCATCATCTTCTAAACTGATTACAATTTGCATTGACACACTGAATCAGACACCAATGATTAGAGGATCATGCAGGAATTGCATGAAGGGTCCACCGTTACAGCAAGATGAGCAATGTGGTCTAGTTTGGTCTCAAGTACACAGCTGAGTGGTAACAACTCCCGTGAAGACTAAATGGAGCAAAGAGACCATTGAAAAACAGTCATCTGCAAGATGCTTGAAAAACTATCAACCAGAAGAAAATCCTTTATATACTGTACCTGTTTGTCGCTTAAATTATGTCACTAAATTGATGCACCAATATAAATGGTAATAATATTCAACTCCATTTCTGATTGCCTATTAAATATTTATGTAGGCATTTCAGTAATACGTTAGGAAAAAGGGGGGGAAAAAATCTGAAATGGAAATCTATAGAAGTGGTCTTTTCAGATATTTCCTGTAACAACATTGCCACACAAGGAACTGATCACTGTGATTTCATTCACTAATGTCTTGTTCTGTACTTTTACTCTGCTATGATATTAAAACTGCAAGTTACAGTACCTCACCAATACTGAATGCTTCTATTCTGCTTACGAAAACAGCTAAGTGTTTGGTAAGCTTAATACAATAAAAAAAAACACACCCTTACAATAAACCATAATAAATGGCCAAATTATTAACAACACAAACAAATCAAGTAAACTTAATCGTTTTCTCCCAGGATGACAAGCATCTCCAGAAGTATGAAACAATGAATGCATGTTTCTTAAGTGATGCAGCTACTAGATAAATACAAAGTACCCAAGCACCACCTGTGTCCTTCATACCACACCACCAAATGCCTGCTTTCTAGTTTTGACAAGTTCTACAAATGAGTAAACCACATCCACTCTTTCAATTTGCTTTAGGTATTCATGAATATAAATAGTAGCTACTTGCTCTCTGACAGTCACACTGCTGAATAAAACACCTTCAGCTGATCACGAGTCAGGTTCTCAAAGTGTCAAAGACAAATTAGCTTTGTGAAATCCTTCAGATTAAGGCTTCTTCTCTCTCTCATCCTGTAATTTGTTTGAGTGGTAACATGGACTCTGTCTTCATCAGCTGCAAGTTACACATGCCACTGGTGGCAGACACTCAAATCAGCATGCTACACAATTACAATCAGCTATTATTATGTAGCAAGGAAGTCAGTCTTTTCCAAAAAAACTGCATATGGTTACACATACACTGAAATGACTAAATGTTCTGGAAAAAAAATCAAAATAAATTGAAAAGGGGAAAAGGAAATGCCATTCAGAACAGTGGATATAAACATTGTGCAGCAAGAATTTGGGCTTTTCTATATCTTTGTAATCCACTACTGATTTAAAACCTGCTCTGTGAATACAACAAGCCCACTAAACTGTGGTGGTTCCATATAAACAGAACAAATCAAAAATATAAATGACTGCTATATATTTTGATTTCCATTTTTACATTAGAATACAAGAAAACAGACCAGTTAATCTGAAATTCAGCACACTGTGCAAACCCTACCATCTTCTTGATTTTATTATAAGGTTTCAAGCTTATATATTTGAATCGTTTGACAAACATACCACAGAAATGAAAAAAAGATTAAAAACTGAAGGAATAATCCAGGTAATTATAATAGGGCTTTATAAATGACACAGTACAATCAAGTCTTTTTATAAAAGATACAGATTCCCACCCATCATTTCATTTTCTGTGAGAATGACAAGTAGTACCAACCTAACTGGGCAAAAAGGAAGTCCAGAAGAAATTTAGCTGAGATGGGCAAAGATTGCCACACTACAACAAGACGTGGGAAATTGCCAGCCACACCATGATACCATTTTTACAATGATGTTATATGTTGGTTTTTTTTGGTGAAGTTGATCGTTATATCCCTACAGACAATTATGTGTCACAATCTGTTGTACCTTAAAAGAAAAGCCCTCAACTCTGTTCAACCCATTTAAATTTAATTCATTCTCACAAGTGAAGAGAAAAGTATCTCAGTAACCTCCACAGAAAAGCTGGGAATATTCAGTTTTGGAATTTGACCTACATAATATATGATCAACCCTTAGCTTCAGGTACTTCCTTATACTGTATTGTAAATTGTCATTATGTCAGGAATGCTCCATATTTGAAACATGACATGTTAATATGTGCATATTTTCCTTAAAATTCTAAGCACACGTAAACACTGAAGCCAAATGACAAGAGGTCTGAGCTCCGGTTTGCTGCACATGAAATTCACTTAATCCTCTGTGTGAACAGGAAGAAAAAGACCATAACAGAAGGGACATCGAAGCTTGTAACGTGTCGGCACACCTGATGTTACAGAAGAATGCCTGCACTAAATGCTTTGATTAAGCTCTTTCTACTTTGTAACACTGCCACATCAAAACAGCTCAATGTAGAATACAAGGATGGCAATTCTGTGATCTTCCGCCGTATCCATTTTTCTCACACCTCCACTAGTGTACTAGTGAGCAAACAGATGATGCTGGGACTTCAAAGATTATGATTAACTAAATCAATGAGCTAAAAACACAAGCAAGACAAAGAACCCAGAAGGTCACTTAATTTAAGAGTTGACTGTGCATTTTATAGTACTATAGTACGTCAAGAGTTTGTCTACTGTTTCTTTAGCCTTTAACAAGCCACAGTCAAGGTGGCCAAAAAAAGGAGCTCTGGCCATTATAGGATTAAGGTGTACTTACACTGCCACTCCCTATATTCTCTGTTAGTCTGAATGTTATGTCAGAACTGGCGTCCTTTAACAGGTGTAGGCACAAACAGGAAAGGAGGCCTGAAGGAGTGGTAAAAGGTAAATTGTTGTTTACATCTGGATTTGACTCTGATCACGGATTACAAACAGAATACTCTTTTGGTGCAGGTTTAGTTGTGCAACTGGCAAAAAACACAGAGTGGACTGGAAGTTACTTTAACCAGCTTAAAGGGAGTAAATTGTGGTGTACTCAAAAATTAAACACAAAACCAGCTAAATTATGGATGGAATTAAAACACTCCTGACTTCATTCATACAGGACATGATGCTGCTTACACAAAGGGCACAATCCAAAGTACTGAGGCCTCCTCTGTTATCTTAATCTGAAAGTGCACAAACATTACCAAAACACATCCTTGTCTTTGTTGGTGCCCCCAGGGACTAAACATTCATTTAATTTATTACACATTTCCAAAATTTTGAATTTCTTCTTATCAATATATACAAATAAAATGCAAAGTGCACTCACTCGCTCAACACAAATACTACTTCCTATTTAGTTAAAAAGTTGGTAGGATGGTACATCTGGGGTGATAGGTATCTGCTAAAAAAAAAAGAACATTTCAACATTACCACTAAATGGGGGTTAAAAAACAACATGATAACAGAAAAACTAAATACTCAAAAATTCTTTAAATGAAAAAAGAAAATGAGTTGAGCCATGGTTTTTATTCGTTGATATTTATTAACATTCCGGAAGGCATGGTGGTGCAGTGGTAGCACTGATGGCTCACAGTTAGGACACTCACTCGGTGAAATTCTTTGCATCACTGCTTGAATTGGTCGGAACTTCTCCATTTTTTTGCTTTTCATCACCAGCTCACTTAGAGGAGTATTGCCAGGGTTTTCTACCATCCCAGCTCAGTCTACCTCCAGATCACGGACATAGCGCTGATAACTTGAAAGGAGACTCATCTTGACACTCACTCTAAGATCGGTCTTAGATTGCGGCACTAACATTCCTAATGGAGAAACCACAGAAACTGTGTCACAACATTCAAAGCTACTGCTCTGGGCTCCTCTCTTTTCATTTTATTATATCCATTTCAAGCACTGCTTTGCTTATATATTTGGACCTGCAGTCTTTAAAATATGGCACCATACAACTCATGAAAAGAAATCCTGTGCTTCAGTGAATGACATAAACAAATGAAAATTGTAAACATCAAATAAATATTGTAAATACTCAAGATTCATGTTATCCCAACTGGTTATTCATTTCAATTTAAAAGAATGCACTTTGCTGTAAAGTTGTGTTTTACAACAAAAAGCAGGAATTTACCTCATGCAGGAATGTTTTCCTCCTGTACAATTGTGCATAGTATGTTCAAGAGTAATGTGCTCCAGTGACTAACACTTTTCACTACTTATTACTTGACTGACACCTTTATCCAAGATGAATTTACAGAATTCGAGATATAATCGTTTAATTTCTTTTTCTTTTTCAGTTGGAGCTCAGGCAGATGAAGGGACACAGTGTCAGTAGCAGGATTTGGTTTGAAGTGCTAGCTCCAAAGCCTTAACAAGTACAACACACTGTCTGCCAATAATCGTAGCCCATGGTAAAATCCCAACAAATATTGTGTGCAGAAAAGCACTGAGTTAGTTTCACAGTAGCTGTGATATACCTGATTAAATGACAGCACTAGAACTGACGCTCATTGTTTTACAAAATCTCCCAGCCAAAGCCAAGTAATACAACTAGTAATATATAAATTGGTAACGTTATTATTTAGGCAAGGGGGGTGATTGGAAAAGTGGGCAGCAATATTATTACTACAGTATGCACGTGTTTACTGGGTATTGTGCTCCTTACTTGTTCCTGTTTTACATCACTTCTTTCTTATTTATAAATATACTAGCCACAGAACCTGTCAAAGACAGTAATAAAATAATTTAAAAATACGGTATTAGGTTTCTCTTGTCCTGTGCATCCAGAAAGTATTCACAGCGCATCACTTTTTCCACCTTTTGTTATGTTACAGCCTTATTCCAAAATGGATTAAATTCATTTTTTTCCTCAGAATTCTGCACACAACACCCCATAATGACAACGTGAAAAAAGTTTACTTGAGGTTTTTGCAAATTTATTAAAAATAAAAAAGACTGAGAAATCCCATGTACATAAGTATTCACAGCCTTTGCTCAATACTTTGTCGATGCACCTTTGGCAGCAATTACAGCCTCAAGTCTTGTTGAATATGATGCCACAAGCTTGGCACACCTATCCTTGGCCAGTTTCGCCCATTCCTCTTTGCAGCACCTCTCAAGCTCCATCAGGTTGGATGGGAAGCGTCGGTGCACAGCCATTTTACGATCTCTCCAGAGATGTTCAATTGGATTGAAGTCTGGGCTCTGGCTGAGCCACTCAAGGACATTCACAGAGTTGTCCTGAAGCCACTCCTTTGATATCTTGGCTGTGTGCTTAGGGTCGTTGTCCTGCTGAAAGATGGACCGTCGCCCCAGTCTGGGGTCAAGAGCGCTCTGGAGCAGGTTTTCATCCAGGATGTCTCTGTACATTGCTGCAGTCATCTTTCCCTTTATCCTGACTAGTCTCCCAGTTCCTGCCGCTGAAAAACATCCCCACAGCATGATGCTGCCACCACCATGCTTCACTGTAGGGATGGTGCCAGGTTTCCTCCAAATGTGACACCTGGCATTCACACCAAAGAGTTCAATCTTTGTCTCATCAGACCAGAGAATTTTCTTTCTCATGGTCTGAGAGTCCTTCAGGTGCCTTTTGGCAAACTCCAGGCGGGCTGCCATGTGCCTTTTACTAAGGAGTGGCTTCCATCTGGCCACTCTACCATACAGGCCTGATTGGTGGATTGCAGCAGAGATGGTTGTCCTTCTGGAAGGTTCTCCTCTCTCCACAGAGGACCTCTGGAGCTCTGACAGAGTGACCATCGGGTTCTTGGTCACCTCCCTGATTAAGGCCCTTCTCCCCCAATCGCTCAGTTTAGATGGCTGGCCAGCTCTAGGAAGAGTCCTGGTGGTTTCGAACTTCTTCCACTTTATTTCCAAATCATGTCCAGTCAACTGAATTTACCACAGGTGGACTCCAAATAAGCTGCAGAAACATCTCAAGGATGATCAGGGGAAACAGGATGCACCTGAGCTCAATTTCGAGCTTCACGGCAAAGGCTGTGAATACTTATGTACATGTGCTTTCTCAATTTTTTTATTTTTAATAAATTTGCAAAAATCTCAAGTAAACTTTTTTCACGTTGTCATTATGGGGTGTTGTGTGTAGAATTCTGAGGAAAAAAATGAATTTAATCCATTTTGGAATAAGGCTGTAACATAACAAAATGTGGAAAAAGTGATGCGCTGTGAATACTTTCCAGATGCACTGTACATGTATCTTCAGTGCCTTTCCTCTTTATTGATGTGTGTGTAAACCTCTCTTCGCTGGTGCTCCCTTTCTCGAGTGTTTTCCCATAATGCCTGCTTCTCAGACTTCGCCATTATTTTGGAGGTGTCTTTGAAGACAACACCATCAGTGTGAGCCTTTATTCCTCCTTGTACGCGTCACATTTGGACTTTCTCTTTTGATTCCCCACCAAAGCCAAACTGACAAATCAGATTGCTCAGACAGACTGGACAACACAGACCTTAGTGTTTTATTACATACTATAGTAAATAGAGATATTTACTTTTCACAGTAAAAAAAACTTATTAATTTTACAATGAAATGAAAGAAACTGCTTAATGGAAAGAATTTATTCATAGTGCAAAAGAATACCCTCCCCTAAAACGATTTTATTTGTTATATGATAAGGTAAAAAAAACAGAATAAGTGTAAATACAACTAACCTAACCAAACGTTTGTTTCAGATTTATAAAAACAATGTTTTCGGTGCTTGTGGTCTCTTTTATTGTCTGCCCTGTTACGTCTATAAGAAAAATAAACCAGAGGTAGCTACACCATTAAGGGTACATGATTCACTTTCTTGAGTGTCTCTAGCTTGATCAGTGCCAACAGATTATGGCCTTCTACAGCTAACATGTAGTGCAGCATTGTGCCAATTCCAGGAAGTGCCTCCTTCAAAATTTTTACTTCAGATCAGCTTGCACTCAGCACGTCTACATTTCCTTCTTCCTTTTCTCAAGGCCACAGATTCCATGAATTTACTTTGGCACCCTACTACTTAACAGAACTTGTAAGGAGGGCGGGTATTGATGGGCTTTCACTATTAACAAGCGCTCCCACTGCTGTTTTTAAAGACTTACTGGGAAATCTGGAAGATGCAAGTGTTACTGGAGTAAGGGAATGCTGACTTGGCATTAACAAAGTGCAAATAATATCATAATTCAGATAAAATATACACTGTTTAGTGATCGAGAAAACAAACTAAGTAACTTGAAATTTAAAAAAAACAACTATATTTTTGGACTTTACTTTTATTTATTTACATATTATTTAAACATTCATCTGTTTTCTTAATTCAATGATCCTATTCCATATCATCTCAACAGCGATGGGCAAAATAATAATTTGGCAGTAGGCAAAGTGTCAGCCTTTCAAAAGGTATACCGAGGTTTAAATAAGAAAAAAATCTAGAAACAAATATTTAACAATGGAGTTCAGAGTAGCCAAATAGCTGAACTATACATGCAATGAGTTCAGGATGGAAGCAGACTTAGGCCAGGTTTATACTTCACACGACGCGACGCAACGCATGCTTCAGCGGACGCTACTGCCACACAAGCGTTTTACTGTTTATACTTGCATGCGTACTTTATATAAATCTGATTTTCACATTCATAAAATAGTTTTAGGCATTCAGAGATATAATGGGAGACTACGGTTTATAAGAAACCGGTACCATGGGTTTCCCTAGTATCATATGTAGTTTTGTTGGCTGTGACAGGTTCATGAACTTTACATTATTTCCTTAATAGATAAATGCATAGTGAAAAGTTCACTTCTATTGTTATTATTTTAGACATGCATTTGTTTGTGTCCTGCACAAAGTCTAATACTTATGCTGTAACTAATAGCATAGCTTGTAATGGACAAATTATTCAAGCCAGTTTTATGGCCACCATCAAGGGTGTCTAAGCATCAAATGTTTCAGTGGCATGAAAGCTAACCAGCCTGAACCATTGATACAGGGTAGGATAGATCAGTGCATTCATGTTGTTGACACCAAATTCTGGCTCTACCATCTGAATGTTGCAGCAGAAATCAAGACTTATCAGACCAGGCAACATTTTTCCCATCTTCTACAGCCCAATTTTGGTAGCCCATATGAACTGAAGCCTCAGTTGCTTGTTCTTAGCTCTTAGGAGTGGTACTCAGTGTGGTCTCCTGCTGGTGCAGCCCATCTGCTACAAGGTTGGACATGTGTATTCAGAGATGCTCTTCTGCATACCTCAGTTGTAACAAGTGGTTATTTGAGTTACCATTGCCTTTCTATCAGCTCAAACCAGTCTGGCCATTCTCCTCTGAAATCAACAAGGCATTTTCTCCCAGAGAACTGCTGCTCACTGGATATTTTCCCATTTTCGGACCATTCACTGGAAACTCTAGAGATGGTCCTGTGTGAAAATCCCGGTAGACCAGCAGTTTCTGAAGTTCTCAAACCAGTCCATCTGGCACCAACAATAATGCCACCTTCAAAGTCACTTAAATCACATTTCTTCTCCACTCTGGTGCTCATTTTGACATTCAGCAAATCATCTTGACAATACCTACAGAACAAAATGCATGGAGTTGCTGCTATTAGATTGGCTAACACTATTTTCTGTTTAACTAAAAATCTGAAGTTTGCCAGGATGATACACCCTGGTCAGTAGGTATCCTTAAAGAAATTTGAGATATTAAGTGGACGAAAGAAAGTTAGGTGGAACTCAAAGAAATCACGGTTAACTAGTGGTCTCCTTGAGTACACACAGTACTTACTTTTCTGTCAGCTTCTCCTTACATCTACTCTCTATATATAAAATTCTAAGCCTAAAAGTGCAACGATTTTATGTGACTTTTTATGTGACGTTTTTTGTCACGCTTTAAATCGACCTTATTTTAAAACCTACATATATATGTCTGGTATCGTTCTTTTCAGAATTTATCGAACTTAAATGTGATGTTGTTAGATTTTCAGATTCTTATTCCGTTTTTAAATTATAAACTAAAAAAACATCAAGAACTCACGTCATGCAAGATAAGACTTTGTGCCAACAGATTTAACCACACCCGGGAACAGCTGCTGTACAGGCTTTTAAAAGTTCGAAGCACTGCACGAGATGCAGATCACGGCAGCAGCAGCAAGCCAGCAGCTGATCGAACAAAGAGGAGGCTAAAAAAAACTATTTGTTTCCCATTGTATCACCGTTTAAGAGGGGGTTTCAAAGGAGCAACCGCATATCCTTGGGGTGCGTTCAGCCCCCCTCTTCACAACACGAGCAGCAGAAATGCAAAGTGGCTGGCGCGTAGTGCAGGCAGAGGGGGTTGGAAGGCGAAGCAAGCAGGGGGCAAACCCCCTAGTTGAGATATAAAATACATATCAATACACAATGGATTGGACTGTCGAGTGCACATGCATACATATGCTTCAAAGAAGGGGAGGTTGGGGGTAGCCTTATTGGTAAAATATATGCAGTAGTACAGAGAACTTGGATTTTTCTCCTTGGAAGTCAGTCCATTATGTCCTGCTACACTCACAAAGCAAAAACTGAGAACTGCCAGTAGAGCATACCAGCCACTTCAAGGCCTGGACACAACACAAGCAGGGAGCAATGGCCAGTTTAAACTTCTCATGCCCCGAGGACATTTTTCAACAATTTCCACCTGAGTGGAGAACATCATAATAAAGCCTTATTATGCAATAAATAAAGGAAGGACATATAACTTGACATATAACTTCTCAAATGTATTAGAAATTGTGTTTGTGTCAAATCTGAACATTCCTTTACTCTAAAATAGCAAAAAAAAAAAAAAGCAGGGAGAAACTGCAATTTTTCCAAATTTTTGTTACAAAATAAAGTAGGTATCAAGTCTAAATGATGTGTTTTTTCACTTTTGAGGTATTCCCAGACATGTTAGCTGTTCCTGTGAAAAGTTTCATGTTGATAACAAAGAAATAGTTACAGCAGTTAGCACCATGGGCACCACCCCACCTCCAGAACCTTTACAGTTAGGGATGCCCAACTGTAAATATAAATAATATAAAATTTATATAAAATACTATAAAACATTTATAACATATAAATAGTTTCTCATATATATATATATATATATATATATATATATATATATATATATATATATATATACACACACACACACACACACACACACACACACACACACACATATATATACATACATTCATTCATCATATGTGCACATGGAAACACACTCCCCCAGGGGAAAAAAAAAAAGAATACCAATTTTCATTTATTTTGTTCACCTTTACCACATTCCTTTTTTCAAATGTGGGTATGTAATACAGTACACTGTTGGAAATGTCTCAGTTGCACCTATACAATGGTATAAAGCTTGCGATGGCACGACCCACAGAGCCATAGGGACCCAACCAAAAGTGTCAGATCATCAATGCCAAGCTGGAAAGCATACTCACACTAAAACAGTGAGCTAGCTTCATTCATCATTTAGATATATAACATGTCTATATTCGCTGTTGATTTGTGACATTATATGCAACAACATGCAAAATGTCCGCCAATGGCTTGGCATCAGAGGTTGATTCGCATGGTAGGGAGGCAGCTTTTGAAAAAAACACAGCCATATTGGGTGTCGCTGGAAACGTCACGGTCTCAACTATCCAATGGTGTGAAGTTTGAAATGGTATGATCCACAGAGGAAGAACAGCACCCGCCAGAAATGGCAGGTAGTAGGTGCCAACCTCGTCTGACATGTCATGCTTTTGTGTTGGATTACTCAGCGCTGCTTCCATGAAGCGACACGTGCAATGGTTCGTTTTACTCAGGACAGCCTGACATAAGTAATGATATGTCTTTTGTATATTTTTGCTGCTGTTTTTTGCAGTTATATGCATGAACACATGAAAAATCAGATGATCTTTGTGTCTGTATTGGCTGGTTTTAGGCCTGTGTAGGCCAGGTGTTCAGTCAATCCGACTGTTGATGGCATCGTTTGAAATCTACTGTTTGAGACCTTTCGATTGATCTATGATATGGGAGTATTCCATGTTCAGAATAATTTCTGATAATGGTTCATGACGTGGCACATGGCATGTATGATTTCATGCCAGATTAAAAGTCAAATGTACATACTGTAACAAAGTGATCACTATGAGTGTGTAGCAGAACCCCGTGGCTTTCAAATGAGGTATTGTTTATGTCTGTGTGTGGCGCAGATCGTCTGTTTGATATTGGGCCACTCTGGGTATAAGACTTGCACAGCTCAGTAACAGGGTTTCCTATAGCCCATAGCACAGATGAGATGGACATTGTACATAGTTCGCCATATCATTTCTTTTCACTCACTTAGTGCTTAAAATGTTCAGTTCATTGCATGTGCTACATAAATGTGCAGCTAGTGAACATCAATGCTGTAAGTGATACATTAGAAAAAAAACATGATTCAGTGTATATTGCTTTTGATTTAAGCCCTCCAAAACTTTGGAATGGTACAAGATTACAGATGAAAGTGTTACATTCTGTTCTGAATGAAGCTACAAGTTTTACAGGATCTGCTATTGTATAAAATTATATTAACTCCCAAAATTTCCATTATTCCCACTAATTACCTGATTCAATTTAAAAGAACAGAGTTTCCTAGAAAACTGTGTGTTGCACTGACCATCAACTAAAGCACTGTCGGACAACCGGTGCGCCGCGCCGTGGAATTTTCTAGGGGCGCCGTGAAAACTTTTGTAAAATATTTAAAATTGCTAGTGTTTTTGAACTTTTGGTTGATTAAAAAGATAATGTTTAAAAAAAAATATTTTATGTTGGAAAAACAGATCACGGTTAATCAGATTGCTGAATAAACGAATGTATTTATTTTGAATGCAAGTTAAAATTTTCGCTGTTCACCATTCATCATAATATCAACACCAGCGGTGTCAAAAACACATCTCCTGAGACTTAAAAAGTCTCGTTGTTAGAAGATCTCGCTCACTGTATGGACAGAAGAAGGCGGAGCAAATATAGAACGAGAAAATACAAACGCTACTGTTTTTATTGGCGATTGTCCATAGATTGTGTCGTCGCGACTTTATTTATGGGCAGTCCCTCAGGTGCGCCGCGAAAGAAAATTTTTGGACTTAGTGTGCCGCAACTCGAAAAAGGTTGCCTTTCACTGAACTAAAGCCAATGTCAGCCACTGGCTTACAGCGGGAATGTTTTACACCTGGGCCATTGGATGTGCCATGTTCAAGAGTTAGGAGCTCAGTGAACTTCTAATATTAACCCCCTTGGGCAAGGGGGGGAAACAAAAAAAAAATATCATATACAAAAAAAGTACTGTTAGTTACATAGTATTGCTGATACATCTGATAAACCAACAGCACTATAACCAAGGCTCATTTTCTTAGACAACGTCTTGGTTAAAGACTGTTAACACAGCTAGTATACTATATAATTACACAAATATCCATTAAATAAACACACTATTTACCACATCTCCAGTTTTCTGCGCCACCACAACCTAATCAAAGCACCGTGATGTCCCTACATTGATGGATTTAAAGGCCAGAAGTCCACATGACCATTATTACCAAATTCTTCCATGAGAACCCTGAATACCATGAGGACTGATTGAGGTCATTTATGTTAGGTAGAATGTCTATAGAGGGGGCTGAGCAGTCTTGTGGCCTCGGAACACCTGCAGATTTTATTTTTTTCTTTAGCGGTCTGGAGTTTTTATTTATTTTTTCTGTCCTTCCTGGCCATCGGACCTTACTTTTATTCTATGTTAATTAGTGTTCTCTAATTTTAATTATTTACTTTGTCTTTTTTCTCTTTCTTCATCATGTAAAGCACTTCGAGCTACATTGTTCGCATGAAAATGTGCTATATACATAAATATTGTTGTTGTTATCTGAAGGGTTTGTTTGGTCATTATGCAAGCTATTACAAGATGATTGATAGATAGGATAGATAGGATAGATAGGATAGATAGGATAGATAGATAGATAGATAGATACTTTATTAATCCCAATGGGAAATTCACATTCTTCAGCAGCAGCATACTGATACAATAAATAATATTAAATTAAAATACTGAGGTAGTCCTACCCCCTTTTTAATTTTCCCTTTAACTATCTGACAAATGTACATAGTCCTGTAAATGCTGTGAACACAAAATTCATGGTAGTTTTTGTGCATTGACTCATCTTTGATTTCCAGTTCCCATTTCATTTAATGGACCCCAGTAGAGGGTTTCATCATTTTGAACTATCCTGTTGAGTCAGTTTTCCTAAGACACTTCCTTTGCTGGTGATGGGTTAGTTTTGACAGCCACCTGGCACTTACTGCTGAGTCTTACAAAAGCCAAGGTGCCACTTCCACAGTGTTGTAAGTGCTGAATCTGTGTACATGGATGAGTGATGAATTGTTGGTGACAAACCTGGCATTGTTTCAAATAGTCATAATGCATTTCCCCAATTATTTGCACACATCAATGCGTCAGTTCTTATGTAGGAGTACATACTAGATATAAAAATATATGCAGCCTATTCCATTGAAGATGTGCGACAGTGCCTGACATTTTTCCATAGGCATGTGAGTATGTTGCTAGTCTGAAAGGAAACACGCTGAAAGGAAACTGTTTTGTCCTAATTTAAATGAAAACATTGCAAGTGTCTTTTTAAGCTTAATGCTCTGGAAGGTGCATTTTTTTCGCAAGCAGTAAAAAGAAGTCTTTTTCACCTTCATTTTCTATAACACACGGACACAAATAATATTTTCCCTTCTGCTATGATTGTGAAGTGTTCAAATTGGAATTTGGAATTGGAAATTTTAACACATTATGTTACTGTTAACGTGTAGTCTTGGTCGGATGTGGTACATTATTTCTGACTCCAGTAATGCAAAAACTGCTTCTGACTCCATAGCCGTTGTGTTATCATATGTATACAGTACTGTGAAATTTTTACTTGTATGATAAGAAAAGTACTTGTTAAAAGACAGAATATTTTATTGGGGTTACTGCTCAATGCCACAAGGACATGAAAGCCCTAGAACAGAAATGTAAAACAGCCTTCACCGTAGACGGCTTTATGTGTTGCCAAAGGTTGTCTTTTGAAGCTTCAGTCTTAAAAAGGTTTTTCTTTTTTTAGGACACTAAGTTATCTGGAAAATTTGCCTTTGTTCTCTTATCCCATTTGGCACATGTTTTACAACAATATTTACAGTGGGGTATGCCTTGTGAATTCCAATGAATTCCATCAAATCAATGTTGGTCCTGCTGGAGAAAAGGATTCTGAAATGACCGGAATGTGCATACTGTTTAGGAAAATTCTGAAACATCTATTCAAATGTGAGGTCTGGTTGAGACTGATGTTGAGGAAATATTAGTTGAGTGGGATGCTGGAGGAGCTGTGACACTGTTTAGGGATGGACAGGTGCAGTCTCAAGACTCCCAAAGTACAGTGTGTGACCCTCTTTTGATGTAATGCACATAAAGGTAATTTCTGAATCAGAGGCTAAAATTATAGAACAGACATTCAAGCACAAAAACATTAACCAGTATTGAAAGGTAAACCAATACAACAAGTAGCAAGTTGAAAACAATAGCATGTTAAAAAAAGAACAGCATTTCAGGAATCCTGAAGGAAAAATGATTGGCAACACATAGTGACTGCTTAGTGTACCAAACAGATATTCAAGTGGACATGTGAATGAATAAATCACATTTGGATTAGCAGAGTAAGAATTTTAGATTACGTCACTGCAGCATCTTGTTACAGGCTCTGAAACAGCAACACACCTTAAGCTGTGTCCTCATTGCCAGCCAAGATCTCATGACAGTTAAAGTGCCATTATCTACTGTATGTCAGCACAGCACTATTCATCATCTTCTAGTGGAGTTTCACAGTCTGGTTGGTCCAACTTGCATAACTCTGACCATTTCCCACAGATTATGTTAGATAAGATTAATTGTTTCTTGTTCTCTCGTTAATGCAGATGAGTGCACCCGGCAAACAACTGGTGTTCTATCTACATTTATTTAGTTGCAGGGCTATATAAAATGTTAAATACATTTGTGCTGATGTTTAAGTGTTTTATTTGTCCTTTTGCACAAATTTCATTAGTTGCTGCCCTTTTTCTGGTGGCAGGATTTCTTGTATTCTTTGCCATTCAGTTTCAGGTTGCATAAAATGAAAAGGGACACATATTTCAACCAGAAACAAGAGAATTTCAAGCAAACATCTTATGTCTCACTTGGTTACACTGGGCAGTAAAGCGTTTTGGTCATTTCTCCATTAATTATTATTATCCACTCCCCATGGCTGCTGATTTGTTTATTGGATTCACCGATGAGATGGATTTGGTTTTGCCTTTTTACTTTTGTGGTTGGCCCTGCTTTAACTAGCTCATCTATTTTCATTTAGGTTTCAAAGACTTACCCGCTTTCAGCCATTTTTTAGCTTCTATAGTTCTGTGTGTGTGTGTTTGTGTGCGTGTGCGTGTGTGGTTGTACTGTAAATAATTATCTGTTATAGTCAGGACAAGGGAGGACATGGTAAAAATATTTTTCTTATTTATTGCCACTTTAATAGTAAACTTTATTTCATATAGTTTAAGATAAACAATGTTCACATTAGCAGACATAAGTGCCTCAAATCTGATTTTTGTCTTAATGTAACACAAATCTGTGGACACAGAACTCTGAACTTTTCAAATGAGATCAGAGTCACTTTCATACGTGGTCCCTGATCAGATAAGTATTTAATTTGTGGCCATGTGACATGAATGAGAACGGTCAGATCAAAATTCATGCGTTTTTTTTTTTTTCTGCCTATATGCATTGGCTGAGCTCTGTCATCATCAGCCAGCACCGGCAGTGCAGCAAAACAACAGCGGATGAAGAGCCACAACTGTGACAGCAAGTCACTATCCCAGAATTGCTGGTTTCTTTCTTATACCCACACATGTCTTATTGTAGCAATAACTGTGAAAACAGCAAAAGTCTGCCATCTGACTTATTGCCTTCTCAACCTGATCATGTACAGCTGATGTTTGCTGGCCTCCAGAGCAAAATGTGATGATACACATACTAGCAACTAGTGCGTCCATTTTGTCAGTTTTATAAGTCGTCTCACAAATGTGACATTTTTTGTTGTTGGTAACACAGATGACTTGTGCACAAACACATCAATGTGTGCATGCATGCCATTTTGGCAGACATATACATTCACATTACACTAATATATACATCACTTGTACTTGCAAATTTGAACCATCAAGACAAGCAAATCCAACCTGAGCAAAATATCAGAACTGAGCAGTAAGGCCTGCAATGTGAACATGCCCTGACCTAAATAATGTAAAATGTTCACATACAGTTTTCAATCAAAATAAAGTTTTGAAATCCCTGTGTACCTCCCGTAGCCCCATGTCCTTTGTTGCCAACCTACAATCCACATTCCACTCCACACCAATGCATTCTACAGTCTCTAATACATAATAAAAACTGAAAGAGAAAAACCTCTACATGTTTATTTGCTATGCAGCATAAAGACAGAATGCACTTCCAACAAGCCCAAAGAAAAATGCATCTATTCATCTTCTGAACCCACTTGTGATGTGCATGGCGCTGGCTGCGCTCCTAATCACATACACATAATCGCTCTCACCATGCAAATTAAAGCCACCAATTAACCGAACAGGCACATCTTTAGGATGTGGGAGAAAACTGGAGGATAAAAACAAAAACCCACAGGACCGTCAGTGGACCAGAGGGAAATTCTGTAAGGCAGGAGCTATACCCACTAAGCAATAACAGAGCTTAGGCACAAAAATATTTCCCCTTAATAAATGACACTCATTTCTCCAAAGTTCCTTAGTTTTATAAGCACATTAATTTATCAGAAGCAAGTTGTAACTTAAGACTGTGGTGCAGTAGCAATAAATAACTTTATTAACTGGACAGCAACAATGTCTGGCCATCAGCATACTCACTTTGGGGCTTTGTTCACCGGATAGATCTCCAGAAAGATATTTGAATAATGGCAAGTTTTTCGAAGTTACATTAATGTGCCATGCAGGGTAAGTAATAGCTGAGAAGCCATTCTCTTTCACTGTACAGCACAGATCTTTACAATTGGAGCTCAGCATGGGACACTGTTCATTTTGATTAATCTTCATAAATCAAAGCATTGTGATAATGATGATGTTCTACCCCTAGACTCCCCTCACCTTAATGGACTGTGCTGTCATCTGCAAGTGGAAGGAGGAGGACACAATTTATAGCACTCCTTCTTGGCCACTTTCTCGAATTCGAAACAAGCAGACACCATTGTTGTGTTGACTGTTTTTTTTTTTATACATTAAGGTAAACTAAAGTTACCTCAACAGGTCTCAAAGTCTGAAAGTTGTAACAAATTGCATCAGTTCACTGCAGGGAATGCGTCTATCTGGAGAGAACCAGCTGTAATAAGGGCAGAGGATGAAATTGAAACTGGCATTTCATATTCTGAAGCTGGCCTTCCAGTGGCATCATAAGAATTATGAAAACTAAAAGTGGTAGCATCTCAGTCGGTTTATTGGCCATTAGCTAGTTTAACTGGCCTGCTCAGAGTGGATAGGTTACTCTCAAAGAAATCTTCTTTTCTTTACTTTACACCATTCAGTTTTGGGGTTTTCATCCAAACTTTCTTGTCCACATTAGCACAGTTAAACTCAAAAAAGCATTCTTATTGAATCTATTTTGGCCTTCTGACCACATTGAAACTGTGTTTTCAACCCCTGAAAACATATTTCGAAAATGCTCTCCAAAGTGTGTAAGTTTAAAAATGGCAAGACGCACACGGCTGTGTGGATCAGGAAGACGGTGATGTATAACTGCCATGTGATGAGATACTGACTGTAGGGCCAGTCCTTTCCTTGCATCAGGGAACCGGTACTGCATTCTCTGTATTTATTTTCACAGGACTGCCAATGCATATTTTTCAAGGCTTTGGCACCTTTACCCTGGCTTGTAACCATTAAAAGCTGTTGTTTTTTATCATCTGTCCAGACAAGAAGTCAGTTTTCTTTCTTTGTTGTTCTTTTGGCAATTTGATTTACTTCAGGTTTGCTCCATACACAAACAATGCACTTTGCTGCTAAATTATGCATATCCAATAGGCAAAATTGATGTGTTTTTGGAAAAAAAAATGATCTGAAAGAGAGGGTGGGAAATTTGAAAATAAAAATGAATGCCTTCAAATGTATCCATGTTAGTGGGGACCAAGACTAAGGTGAAATCTCCTGCTTAATGACAACTTCTTTTTTAGTCCTGCTAGAGTCCACACCTGCTTCTTATTAAAAGACTTAAGTCCTGAATCATGGAAAGTCACATTTAACATTTCTTGTCACAATTACAACACAAGTAGGAGATGACAATGACAGAAATGACTCTTCACTATTTACAAATAAATATATTAGAATTCCCTGACCCTCAAAAGTTACACTTAAATCAAGCTAAGCATTCCTGAAGAGTGTGGACAACACTAATGTCATTTCAAAGGCTGTCAAGAATCTGCAAGCAGGAAAAAGAAATGAGAAATTAAGCCACCAGAATGACTAGCTTCAGTTCAAAGACAAGGAAATCTGGAGCAAGTCATATAATAAACAGGAATGCCAACTTACTAAAAGGAATGTTTGGCTGTATTAAATACAGCTACGATTTGTAACTGAGCAGACATGATAGCATTATTCACCATCCCAACAAGACATAAAGTAACTTTAAACATAAATATTTCTATTTTCTATAAAATGGAAAAAACAGGTTTATCACATTTGAAATTTAAATACGAAGAGCAGGAATGTGAAACATAACAAACAACTGCAAGAATCCAATCAAAAAAACAAACGCAGTCAAAAGTCAAGCTGTTAAGTGTGCTGAAGATGAAACACAGACCTGAAGGATATTTCCATGTGCCCCACTCCTTGCAATCCAGCAAGTCAAGACCCCGGTGGTACAAGGCACGAAGTACAGCTGGGAACCTGGAACTTCTGTTATCTTAAAAAAACAAGACTGTGATATGCAGCACTTTGCCTGACCTTTCATGGCTTACTGACAAGAGAAGGTTGTTTATAGAAATTCCTGAGTTTAGTGTAATAAAAGAAAATCCCAAAGTATTTAATACTGATTACATGGTGTTTCACCAAATATACACAAACTCAAATGAATCTATTAGATACATGTAAAGCCAAACACAAAGAAGAATCATGTTTTTCTTTACTACCACCATTTTGACACGAAATTCTATATGAAGAAATCAGTTCAAAATTATTTTTATTTACTGCTAAAATAAAACAACACAAAACAAAGCATTAATAAATATAGGCAAAAAGAAATCTTTCAAGACATCACAACCTGGAAAAGTCCAATTTAACTGTTTCAGAACCATCTATTTTATTACCTCTAGTATGTTATAATGGCATCAATAATAAGAAAAAATATTTCTCAGTGACTCCACTTATTAAAAACATCATAAAAGGAGCATGTCAACTAATAATCTCAATTTTAAAACATGACTAATAGTATGGATGGATAGATGATACTTTATTTGTTCTCTAGGTGAAATTAAAATTTTAGTGTACAAAAGCTCATAAAATAAATAACAAAACACACATAAGGACTTCTGTCTCAGATGATCGAGAGCTGCTGCTGTCACTAACGGGTGGCATTAACATGAGGCAAAACCTGCTCAGATTGTGCCACAAATTGATATTTAAAGTCATTAATATCTAAGCAGGTCCAGCTTGTAGTGTCTATGATTGCACATGCTGATAGACATTTGTTTACTTATCTGAAGTCAGCAGCATTCAGAATGGCTTCATCATTAAGATACTGGTAACCGAGTGAATCGTTCCTGTTGCTGGATCAGGCATGATGCTAACTCATCTTTTCAATGTTTAATTTATAATGTGCTCCCCTTTTCACCATTCACATAAATCTCCAGTCTCCCCCTCCCACCTCCTGTCCAGCATTAAAATAGCATCTGAAACAAAAGATATAATAATAATTCTTTGCATTTATATAAGCCAGTTCTCCTAAGTACCCAAACAGTCAAAGTACCTGAACTTGCTGTGACTCTCTATGACTAGTGCTGGGCGGTACACCGGTTCATACCGAAAACCATTTTTTATTTTTGTTATGATATGGATTTTTCTTATACCGCAACACCGGTTTAAATTGCCTAAACAACATTCAGAATGTAGCACTGCAGGAAACTGTTTAAGGGGGACCTTTTTCACTGCTACATGGGGGCTCTTTTTCACTGCTACACCGCTAAACAGGCATGCAACGGAGGACATGCAGTAGTGGAGGTATTGCGCGATGAAAATGGACAGAGAATATTCCGAAACTGAAACTGAAGCTGTTGCAGACGATAAAGTTGAAAATGATGACACAGAAGAACTTTTGCTGGAAAAAGGAGTCACGTCTGTTGTCTGGAGATACTTTGGATTTAAAAGGTCAGATGTGGACCATTATGTTCAAATGTGTGAATACTGTTTCTATACTACTGGATAATACAGTACTGCAAGCCAAGTTGTACTAGTTTTATTTTTTTCAATACTGTGTAATGTACCTGGGTACTGTGTAATAGTGTGACGACATGTTGACTTTACTCTCGACATTTCCACTTTAATCTCGATGCTTTAATCTCGTTTGTCGAGATTAAAGTCGACATGTTGACTTTATTCTCGACATGCTGACTTTATTCTCGTAATTTGTTATTAAAGTAGATCATCGTAAACTAAACTTCATGTTAAAATGAATATTTAATTTACTAGATTTTTTCAAACCCCGTCATAAGTTATGTAGCACATTAAATGCTTTGTGTTAAGTGTTCCCGGAGCCATGTTAATCGCTAATGCTTCTTAAACTGACTTCCTCTTGCAGTAAGAGGAGGCGCAGGCAGCACACAGAATACATTAATTTCATGATATTCCTGCTCCCTGAACATTTAGAATGCTAAGATAAATACTTGATATAATTTTCATGATGAAATGAGTTAAAGCATGTATTAATCTGTGACGATGCGGGTTCGCCTCCAAGCTCCCATCTTCTGTCCGGGAGCCCTTGAACCAACACCGTCGGTAATGTCACCGATGTTGTGCCTCACTGCAAGCTCAATGGATCAAGGGGATGGTGTACAAAAGTGCCAAGTGCTTTTATTAAAACAATAATCAAAAACAATGTTCACATAAGTAAAGTGTGGTGCCTTCTAAAAAGTCTTCATTAAATAAATAATCCATAAAACAAAAGTGAAAAGTGGAAGTTAAAAACCATTAGAAAAAATCTTTAAAACAACGAGGTTAAAATAACGCAGGAAGCAATCTTTTAAAACCAAAATAAGCCCGGTGTCTTCCTCTGGCAACTCCCCTGCTTCTCCCGTTTGGGCTTCTCAATAGGGGAGTTGCCCTACCTGCAGCTGACCTTCTCTTTACCTGCTTCAGCTGATTGGATCGCCTCACCGACCCCTGGGTCCGGTAGGCTCCTCCAGACAGCAACTTGGGTTCCACAGCGACCAGGGAGCCCACGCTGGGGAATACACACCCCAAGTCCCGACTCCCACTGCCTTCCGTGGCCTTATGCAGAGACTCATCCGCCTTCCGGTCACTCCTGCTCTTCTCTATAAACTCAGCGGGAGCAACCACTACGACTACTCCCCGGGTGTCGGCCAAACATCCAGGCTCCCTGTTCAGCTGCACGCGAGCCTGCATTCGCTCGCTCACTCTCCCGCACCGGCTTTCTCTCTCTCTCTCCACTGCTTCATGCTTTCTCCTGCAACCTCTGTTCCTTTCTTTCCTTTTTTTTCCCCCCCTTTAGCCAATTCGTGCTTCTACTTATGAAGGAATCGTGGTAGTCATGGCAATCAGCAGCTCCTGGGAACAATAACAGATGTGGACCACCTCTCACCTGCGCACTTAGGTGAGAAATGCCCACACCACAAACTCCTCAGGAACCGCTTCAGCCACACACCACCATGCCCCCTCGCTAAGCCACGAGTACAGTGGTTATTTATTAAAACTGGCCTTTTTAACGGGAGCTGTGGTCTCGCTATACCACATAATCATGTGGGGGCACGGTGGCCTTGCAGCAGTGGGGTCCCGGTTGTTCCTTGCTTTGAATTTGCATGTTTTTCTGGTGGGTTTACTTGGCCTGCGTCAGTTTCCTTTCAAAGTCATGTATTGCTTGTATTCACCCTGCGATGTGCTGGCGCCATGTTCAGGATTTGCTCCTGCCTTGCACACGATGCATACTGGGATGGGCGCAACCCTGAATAGATGGCAGAATTAAACATGTATAACGAAGATTTTTTTTAAAGATCTGAACACTCCGTGGTCCAAATTTATAACTACGTTTAATTTCACAAAGACGTTTATCGTGTGGCGATTGGTTATGTGAAGAAAAAGGAAAGATAGGAACTGCGGGTTTGGTACATTAGAAACAGACAGCACGCATGCAATAAAGAAAGCCCGCTCAGAAGAACATGCATTGAATTCTGTGTTTGTGTCTCTGACCACTAGATCACAAACCCAATATTTACACAATATTTAAGTTAAACCTGTGCGATACCCATGCATACATCCAGTTTTTTGGAGCCTTGTCACACCTGCCATATAGTTCTCTACACTGAACGTACACCTGGGGACCCCTTACTGTGAGGAAGCAGCACTACCGTGCATGTTTAATACCTGCTTTAATGCATTTCATCATGAAAATGTATCTTAGTATTCTACATTTTCAGAGAGCAGGAATATCATGAAGTGAATGTATTCTGTGCGGCGAACGCTGCCGGTTCCTCCTCTTAATGTAGAGGAAATCATTTTAAGAAGCGCGCAGTGATTAACAACTGGGTCAGGGAAACAAAGCATTTAATGTGCTACATTAACTTATGACGGGATTTGAGAAAATCTAGTAAATTAAACATTGATTTTAGGATGAAGTTTAGTACGACATTCTATTTTAATGACAAAATAAACTATGAGAATAAAGTGGAAATGTCGACTTTAATCTCAACATATAGTTTTTTTTTTCTTCACTGTGGCCCTAATACGCTTCTGTAGGGCTATACCACAAGTAGCATTATAAATGCAAGTTGCAGTTTTATTATTTATGTATATTGCTTAGCTTGAAGCTAGGTCCATATTAATGCAGTTTGCTTTAATGATGGTTCAGTTGGTAAAGATGTCATCACCAAGTTGCACTTGTTTTATTTCATTTTAATTTGGTGAATACTGTGTAATGCACCTGGGCTTTGAAGTCTTGGAAGTAATAGTATTATTACTGGAAGTTGCACTATTATTTATTGTATTGTTGTTATTTATTAGTTTAAATATTATGCACTTTAATGATGGTAAAGTTGTTTAAAAAGTCACTTTAACGTGTCAGTGGACAGAGATTGTTAACATTAATAGAAAGTGTAGTTGGTTTACAAAAAATATTTACTATTTATTCCTTTTCTAAGACATGTTCAGTGCAATACAACTTTTGACAAGCACCTCTGGATATTTTACTAAGTCTAAATGCCTCTTTGGGTGGTTGAAAATATGTTGTCAAAATTTTAGTTTAAGTTGTTTGCAAAATTTGTTCAATAAAAAGGCTCTATATTTTGACTGCATCGGTCATGCAATGTGATTCCTTCTCTTCATTAGTGCCACCCCCTTGAAAACTATCACTTTATGGGGCCATGCAAACCTGCATTGATACTTGTGTGCACATTAAAATGTTTTTTTGTACAATGTACAATTCTCATGACAGTAGAATAGATTATTCTTAGCCAGTAATTGCAGTGTAAAATGTGGTTAACATCCACTCATGCATGGAAAAAAAATACCGTCCAATACCGTGAAACCGGTATGATTTTGAAAAATACCGTGATATAGAATTTTGGTCATACCGCCCAGCACTATCTATGACAGGGGTAGGCAACGTCGGTCCTGGAGTGCCACAGTATGTGCAGGTTTTTGTTCCAACCCAGTTCCTTAACGAGAACTCAATTATTGCTGATGAAGCACATATTGCTTAAGTGACATTTTAATGCTTCATTTTAGTGGTCTCGCTTGTTAAGGTTCTCCAACCTTAATTGCTTATTTCAATCTTAAACTGCTGCATTCAGTGTTTTAATTGCTCCTTATTAGCAATAAGATGTAAAAGACAAAGCAGCCAGCAGTTCTCCACCTAGCTTTTTTCCAATTACATCTGTGTGTGTTCATCATGCACGGTTTGATTTAATAAAACACTTAATAGAAAAATGTGACAGACTGAAAATGATCTGTTTTAGGCTTCAAATCATTTGGATGATATCCTTGGAAAGGAAAAAAATCTACGATATAAAAGCCTTACATTGCACAGACTAACAAGCCATAAAATTAAATAATGTCTGAGATTGGCAATGATTGGTTTCTAATTAAGCAATTGGGTTGGAATGAAAACCTGTAGCCACTGCGGCTCACCAGGACCGACATTGCCTACTCCTGTTTTACATCTTATTGCTAATAAGGAGCAATTAAAACACTGAATGCAGCAGTTTAAGATTGAAATAAGCAATTAAGGTTGGAGAACCTTAACAAGCGAGACCACTAAAATGAAGCATTAAAATGTCACTTAAGCAATATGTGCTTCATCAGCAATAATTGAGTTCTCGTTAAGGACCTGGGTTGGAACAAAAACCTGCACATACTGTGGCACTCCAGGACCGACGTTGCCTACCCCTGATCTATGAGATACAAAAATTTAAACAACTTACATAACAGAAATCAAACATTTCTCATTATATTGAGTCAGGCCAGGTCTGAATCCTTTCCACGTTTCTTTTATCCTTTGTCTGGATCTTGGCCCTTCCCTTCTTTGGACGATAGAGTTTAACAGGGCTCCTTAAGTAGTGATTGCAGTGCTACCAGATGAATACAAAAATATCTAGTATTTAATATATTCTACTTTATATTCCTTGGAGTCTCTTACATTCTCAGATGTTATAAACGTCATAAACGTATAGATCGTCAACATTCATGCTGTTCTATTTCTCAAGCTCGCAGCTTGTCCGAAAGGCACAGGCCTGCAATGACAGCCTCATCTTTTCAATTTAATTTAAAAATTAATTCCAAAAGGAATAGTAAAATGTCAGAGACTAATTGTAATATTATTAAAATTAAAAATATTAATAATTGTAAAAAATAATTGCATAAAAAATGAGAGAGAGAAAGCTTCTGACAAGGCTGCCATACGATATGGCCTATAGAAGAAGTAATAATTACTAATTCGAGATTCCAAAATAGAAAAAATATTTGACCCTCTAACTGGAGCTAAAGCTGGAGTTAGAGCGAGGAACAACACAACAAAATGTCCAGATGGCCAGAGGTTACCAATGGGGTAAGAAAGGAATTCTACTTGTTTACTTAATGCACTGTGAAAGCCGGCCTCGACCACGAACACATACCAAGACAGCTATGTCTAAAAAGACACACGTTTATTGTGCTTTCTCTATACAAACACACAGCACAATGCACAAGTCACTCATAGTCCTTTTTCTTCTCTTCAGGCCACCTCCACTCCTCTCTCGTAAAGCTCCATCACACTACCTCCCAATTCCGGCTACCAGAATGGAGTGAGGTGGCCCCTTTTATACAGTACCTGGATGTGCTCCATGTGCTTCTGGATGAACTTCCTGCAGCACTTCCGGGTGTGGCAGGAGTGCTGCATGACCACCCAGAAGCACATCGGGTGTATCTGTCTTCTGGTTTGACAGCACTTCCTGTTGTGGCAGAAGTGCTGCAGTTCATGTTTCCTGGAACGTTCAGGCACCCCCTGGCAGTGGCCATACGCCCCAGGGTGGCAGCCCTCTCGCGTCCCGGGGAAGGTATTGGCGCTCTCCCAGTCCTTCCACGTCCCAGGCATCCCAACTGTGCAGCCGTCTATCACAGCACTGTTAACTTAAAAGTCACTTAACAATGGCTAAACCCTACAGGCCTCACTGGTGGCCAGGCATTGTTTTAAGCTTACAGATCAGGAGACATGCAATGGGTCAGCATTTCCTTTAATGCAAAAGCAGGGAATAAGGTTGAGCTTTGATGAGGATTTATACCTTCGAGAATTGGGTTTCAAACCCAAACATGGAATTTGTGTGTTATTTTAGTCTTCCTTCAATCTATGGAGGGAATCCCTTCCTGAAAATGCCATTGTAAGGTGTCATTTATTCATGTAAACATCTAATTATTTTTACTTTGAATGGGAAACAATTTTAAGCATTCCCCAGTCCCAAAAATTACCCCCATGTTTGTTGCTCTACCACTAAAATACTTTGAAACTCATAGAACTAGTTTATGCAGCGATCAAACAAGCCCTAATAAGACAGTGCCCTACATTAAACACTGTTTAACAGCTGCACTTTGTCACTTTAAGTTCCACAATTAAATGTTTGGTATCATAATGCCCTGGGGATAATGACACAAGACATGGGAACAGCAGATCTGACAAGATTGAATGTGAAAGCACAAGTACTCCACGGCCTATGGTTCCTGCTTCACCCCCTTCTGTGTCTTTGAGCTGTTAAAATGACAGAGCTGGGTTTGCACGTCACCAACATCAAGCCTCACCCCTGACATTCAGCCCCCCTCCACTCCCCAGGCTAAAGACAGATGTAGTTAGAGTGAATGCAAAGACGATCAGGTGTTAGTGCTAGTGCTGCACACTTGCAAATCACCTCAGGCTTCACCTATATAACAACCAAAATACAGATTTATTAACTTTCATAAGACAAAAAAAGAATATTAAAATTCTTTCTTCATTTATGTGAATTTTTGTAAAGTAGGTCATCATAATTTAGGGGTGAGGGGCTGTATTTCGCTCAGGTGAATTTCAGTTTCTATTAGCTGTCCTAAAGTAAACTGAGCTTCTATTGTACCTCTCATGGACAGGTTCAGTAATCAAATAATCTTAGAGAGGCAACTAAAAGATGGTTGAAATGAATAGCAGCAAAAACTGGCACCCTTGAGGGCACTGACAGAGCATGCTTTACTAGTTCAAAGGCATCACCCTAAAACAATACCCATACCAACTTCAATGTTATCAGTGCAAATGGCAATGGCATGAAGAAAAAGAGCACCTCAGAGTCCAACAAGGCAGTCTTGACAAAAATCATTCAACTGTGATGTTTAAAAAAAATGGAGAGAAAAATGGAAGAAAAAAAACACAAAACAAACAAATGTCTAATTAGTGAAGTAAAACTATACAAATTACTTTTGTTGCTGCTGGTTTAACAAAATCCATGATTTACTGACAATCCTTTATCCTTCTGAGTAACTAATAAACATATTGACCCACATTTCAAGTGTTAAGGAGGGAGGCACCTCTAAATGTTGAAACAGAAAAAAAGAAGTCAGCGCATGGAAAAGCAATAAAAAATGTCACAGGACACTTACAATTCAAATTTCCTATCAACATCTCTGTGAAAAAAGTGCAAACAAGCTGTCAGTATGAAAGCATAAGCATAAAGGTCAAATCTTAGACTTAACTGTCAAAGCATCTCACATAAAGTAAAACTAACAGACTATAAGAATATGAGCCACGTGTTAAGACAGTTCATTAATGACAAACATGGACTTTACAATCAGCGTGTTTACATGTACTTCACTATCCTGGTTATTCACAGAAACCTGGTTTTACAATGCCATTTACACTCTTATTCCATTTAGAAAAAAATCGGGTTGTTGGCCTCTGAAAACCTGATTAATAGAGGATTCTGCAACTGAATAAACACGTGATGAGCTTCTTGCACTCTGTGGGCTCAGTTTGACCACATTCTCATTTATTTGCCGACAATCTTTCTCTCCAAAACAATTTTGTGACTAAAATTGAAACAAACAATTTAACATATAAATCCACTTTCCAAAACTGAGCCTTCCCAAAGGGTCCATCTTTACACGAACAGACTGTTGATGCATCTCTATCCCATGTCAACCTACTTCCCTTTTTAAGGGTATCACTAAAATGCTGTTGTCAAGAATACAGACAATGTGTCTGCTCAGCTACTAAAGTCACTATTACTGTGTCACGAAATGTCATGTTCCAGTGTGCAAAACATGCTCTTAAAGTTTCTAAATATTAAGTATGTGATATATTATTAGTATTTAAAGATAAAGCCATGTACCAACAGTTGAGAAAAAAATCCAGTCGCACACATTCCAAAAATCAATAAATAATTGATCTCAATTTAAAAAGAGTTGAAAACCTGACTTAAGCCCAGGACGTTTACATTTTAGTGACAGCAAAAAGATTCTTCCTTTCATAGCAACAGCTGACACAAGGCAGAAACCTCAGTCAGCAAACTTAAAAAATCATGAATAATTCATAAAAAACAAAAAAGATGTTTTTGCACACATTCATGTCAATTCCAAATTTTAGATCATTTCAGCACACTCTCTCTTGTTAAGCTATTTTTCATAATTATTTCCCTAACCAGCACTCAATTAGGAAGAAGAAAATAAGGAAATATTAGGAGTCATTTGCACCTGGTTAATAAAACAACTTTGTGGGGGGAAGAAGGGCTGAGAGTTGAGTGAGTGCTAATCCACTCTCCTCCAAATTACATTTACTGTCACCAGTGTGTAAACAGCAACAAGAATGTGATTTCTGAATTTAAAATAAGTTTGATATTATATCTGTCTATTGGCACAGAGACTACAATTCCTATACAACTACATTTCGAAAACGCAACTCAAGGGAGGCCACTTGGATGGAATTTCACAATTGTTTGTATCACTCCTCAGTGACATAATGCAGCTGATTGGTACAGTATCACAGTATCATCATCCAGGGCCTAAAGTGATAAGCAAAGAATGAAAAGTGAATGATAATAAGTGTCACTGAAACTACAGGAAATGGGCAAACTTCATTTAAATTTGGGGGATGACATACTTCACTGCTTTGAAAAACAAATGAATGTAACATAGATAAAAAAAAAGTTAAAAAAAAACCTCCTGCAATGGAAGAGCTGCAAGCTATCACACCTAAAAGCCTACAGAAAAACAGAAGGTGGAAGATAATGGAATCTCCTCTTCTGCGTTAAGAACTTTGTTTACCTAGACTGTCTCGTCTCACCTTTTGACATAAGCAAGATGTCAAGTCCAGCTTGTTGGTTGTTCTTCAGCGCATGTGGACACAGGGCTCAGATTCAGGGTGCATATTAATTTAAAAACAGACACCATCTGTGTTTACAGTTCCACAGTGTAACTCCATCTTTTATTGACTTTAATAGCACAGAAAAACTGGGTAGGTATTTTTGACATAGCAGTAATGAAGGTGGTGACACAGCATCTAATTCACTAACAAATAAAAAGAGAATTTGATTAAAAACTACTTTGAATAGTAACCTGCAGTGACTAAAGCACAGAAGCAGGGTCTCCAACTCCTGGTCCAGATCATTTCCCTGTTTTGAACAAATACATCTTAGACTTTGATTTGCTGGAGAAGAATTAAATTTTCACTAACTGCTTAATTTTCTCCAAAAAAACAAAATAACAGGAGAATATTCCTTTGAATCCAAAACTTTGGCTTGTAACGACAGGGAACTTGGAGGAGCATTGATAACATTCTTTCATAATGGCTCATGTGAGAAGGTCAATGACAAACTTGAGTGTTGAAATTTGTCGTCAAATTTTGATAATTTGATGAAGGCACCAATTTATTTAGGTAGAAAATTACAAGCAATGGCATAAATTGACAAAAACCCTTTTGTAAGCTCCCAGTTTACAGCCAGGTGCAGTTAGTCTCTCCAATACAACTGAAGACAAGCAACCACCGCTTGGACTTCAGCTTTCTTTCGAAGGTGCTTACTTCTGATTGTATGCTACACTGCAGTGATGGTGAAGTCCTACAAAATTCATGCTTCTGGGAAAAAGAGAACACTCATGAAACAGCAATGAGGCAATTTTGCTAAGTGGGCCTGTTCTGATTTGTTATAAGAAATGGGAAAAGCTGATAGTTAAACTTGCAGTGTCCATTTTCATTGACTGGAGCTGCAGAATATTAGCTTTTGTTGCAGAAATGTTATATTTTGGGCACGAAAGGAGATATCTAAATTCTCTCAAGAGACTCATGGAACCTGGCTTCAAAACACAACACATAATTTTTGTACTGCAAGGGGAGCAAGGAATAAAACCTTGAACTACAAGTATCTGAGTCTTTAAAAATGTTGATATATAAAACGGAGTATCTTTTTGTAAGGTACAACACTGGCATGTCAAACTACGTGTGCCAGCACATCAGCCAATGAGAACACAAACAGCAGGACCATAACTACCTAACTGTGGGCAGAAGCAGCTTAAAGAATACTATCAACATGAAGACTCTTGAAAATGGTGATTGCAGTCATTAAAATAACAAAAGTAAAATTAGGCCTACAGAAACTCTTTTCCTATTTTTTTTTATAAAAAAGTAAATATGCTTCCCTTTACATGCTCGGATATGTTTAAAAGTCATGCACCTGAGGGCTTAGGTATCACATGGCAAATGCTGTTAAACAACAAAGTAAATCACACACAATAAACACCATCCATCCATCCATCCATCCATCCTCTTCCGCTTATCCGAGGTCGGGTCGCGGGGGCAGCAGCTTGAGCAGAGATGCCCAGACTTCCCTCTCCCCGGCCACTTCTTCTAGCTCTTCCGGCAGAATCCCAAGGCGTTCCCAGGCCTAACTGGTGTGTTTTAAAAAGGATATTTCAGGATAGAATTCAGTGCTCACAGTGCTTAGTTTACCTACACGTATACCTGCTTTGTACCTTAATTTGCTATATGGCTTCAGATGGGAAAACTAGAATGTCACGTAATGTCCTACCCAAAGGTCATTGCCCAAATCAAGACACTGGAGGCTGGGTGGGCCTTTCAAGATTACTTATTCAAACAAGAACAGTGTGAGACATGTGCCTCAGGCCAGGAAGAGGTGGTCACCAATATTTGACCTGTGTTGGCCACAGGGTCATGTTTAGGGGACAAATAATGGTCTAGGGATTCTGAACAGTCTTTGAACTGTAAATTGCAAACATTTTTGCAAAAAGTATGATTAGGATTCATAAAAAAATGAAATATTTAGCCGAACAGCACTGACGTTTGTGAATGAACTTATAACTGTTACATTTGAATATGTCTAAATCTCTGCAGCATAATATCTGTGGTGTAAAGAAAGTACAATAACCCTCCAGGGCCAAGATGGAATAACTCTCGATACTTTCAATGAGTTATATATTATACAAGAGGTAAACATAACAGAAACATTTAACAACTGCAGTCATCAGAGAAAGCTACTGGAAAAAACAAAACAAGCATTTGTTCTAGTTCAATCTTGGTTATTCCTGAAAGGGTTTCAAGAAGATAACAAAGTGAGGATCCACAGTGTGAAAAAGACGGGGAAAAACAAATTCATGGAATAAACTGAGTGTTTTAACAGAGGAACAACCTGTCAGCGACCCTAAGAGATCAGCAAAAATTAACACATCCCAATAGATAAAGCCAAGCAAACAGGAGACTGGCAGAAGATGGTAATAAAGCAGCTCATCACCATAGGATCACCTAAAAAAAAAACAGAAGAATAGCAGCAGTCCAATTTGTGTGAATACAGTAATCCCTCGCTATATCGCGCTTCGCCTTTTGCAGCTTCACTCCATCGCAGATTTTATATGTAAGCATATTTAAATATATATCGCGGATTTTTCGCTGCTTCGCGGGTTTCTGCGGACAATGGGTCTTTTAATTTCTGGTACATGCTTCCTCAGTTGGTTTGCCCAGTTGATTTCATACAAGGGACGCTATTGGCAGATGGCTGAGAAGCTACCCAACTTACTTTCTCTCTCTCTCTCTCTTGTGCTGATGTAGGGGGGTGTGAGCAGGGGGGCTGTTCGCACACCTAGACGATACGGACGCTCGTCTAAAAATGCTGAAAGATTATCTTCACGTTGCAATCTTTTGTGCAGCTGCTTCCTGAAACGACATGCTGCACAGTGCTTCGCATACTTAAAAGCTCGAAGGGCACGTATTGATTTTTGCTTGAAAAACAAACTCTGTCTCTCTCTCTCTCTCTTTGTCTGCTCCTGACGGAGGGGGTGTGAGCTGCCGCCTTCAACAGCTTTGTGCCGTGGTGCTTCGCATACTTAAAAGCCAAACAGACCTATTGATTTGTTTGCTAGAGATTGTTTTCTCTATCTATGTGACATTCTGTGCTCCTGACACGCACTCCTTTGAAAAGGAAGATATGTTTGCATTCTTTTAATTGTGAGACGGAACTGTCATCTCTGTCTTGTCATGGAGCACAGTTTAAACTTTTGAAAAAGAGACAAATGTTTGTTTGCAGTGTTTGAATAACGTTCCTGTCTCTCTACAACCTCCTGTGTTTCTGCGCAAATCTGTGACCCAAGCATGACATTATAAAAATAACCATATAAACATATGGTTTCTACTTCGCGGATTTTCTTATTTCGTGGGTGGCTCTGGAACGCAACCCCCGCGATGGAGGAGGGATTACTGTATATTTAAAAGACGTTTCTGCCAACTTGTCTGATTGTGTGACCTGATGATCTTGCTTGAAAACACGTCATTCTTATTTTTTCTCTTCAGTTTTATAGAGATGTAAATATTTCAGCTATTGTTTGCTTGAACTTTACATAAACCATGCTGTGTTAACTAAGAGCTGAAGGACTTGGTGTGGAAACCACAAGCTTACTTTCCTGAATTCCTCACTTTGTGACTGACATTGTGTGTTCCCAAATGCATGCTTTACTTCTTTAAGTTTACTTTGTATGGAATGTGGTTTGGTGAAGCTCATACATTTAAACCTTTGATATAACCAAACATTATAAAATTAGGACAACAGTAATAACCTGCCCAGTAGCCTCCATACACCCTGCTTAACACATCCATCAAATTAGTGTAGAAGGTCAAGATAATGCAGGATTGCCAACTATGAATTTACTAGGGGGCTCCGCCCCCTGCTCGCTTCGCTCGCCAACCCCTGGTGTTGGGAATGACAAAGAGCGTGATGTATGAATGAGATATAGAATAGTGTGACGGTGTAGATGATGCAAATAGAAAGCAAACAATAAAGTGTGTGGCACAGTGTAAAGGTTTATTTGAAAATTTCTTTGTACACGCCGTTTAAGTGTAAAAGGTAATTCCAGCTCAGAACTTGTAAGGTCATTTAAGATGGTTATTGTTGTGATCAGAGTCAAGTTTGTCAGAGCTTAGAAAGAGTTGTGTCTTTCCAGGAAGTAATGGAATGACTTGGGTATTTATGTTTTCCACATGAATATTTTTTGGACATAATATAGTGCGTTGTGTTAAAAGGGGCATTTGGTCTAATGAGATTGCTGTTCCAAATCTCTCTGTAACTAAGTCGTCGCAGATAAAGGCTTGAGGAATTGTAATAATATGTGGGTGAAGTCCATCTGTATTGGTGAGTGTACCATCTCTCAGTTGTAATAAGCAATTGTTATGATCTGTTTCTGGACATCGTATCTTTTTTACTAACTGTATCTTTTGAAAGCAATGCCAATTGTCTGCGTATTTTAAGGTGCACTGAACAATAGCTGAGTGCATGGCATCTGGAAGAATAGCTAATCATTATCTAAAATCTCCTCCTCATAAAAGTACCTTTCCTCCAAATCGAATATTATTATTCATAAACGTTTGTTCATGCCATTGAACATTCATCAATAAACAACATTTTTTCAAGACGGATGTCACGTGCAGTGCCACCGTTAATGTTCATAGTGGATTCCGATTTGTAGGATCTAATGTAGTTGATAAAGATTTCACTTTCAGGTACATCGTCAGTTATAAGCTTCTGTAGATATTCAGTATATGAATGTAAAGAAGGCAGTCTAATTTGACCCTTTTGACAACAACGTGTAAATGTATAACTTGTATTGCCAGTTGTTTCTTCAGGGAAGTGAACTGAATGACAATGATTGCAAATGACATGCATTAATCCGAATGAATTTTCCTGGTGTATGTTTTGCTTGTGCCGTTTGAGAGGCGCGTTGTTGCATGTGTATTATTTGGGACGTGTTGTTTTGGAGCTGTAATCGATTTGCCTGTGCTGTGTGAGAAGCCCGTTGTAGCCTTCGCTGCCATTAACGTATGTCTGAGACGGGAGGTGTTTCGTTTTGAATCCGTGCCTGTTGCGATGCAGCACTTTGATTGATAGTTTGCGTCATGTGGATCTAGGATGTAGATTTGTGCATATTAAATGAACTATTGTAGGATCTAATGCAGTTCATAAAGTTTTTACTTTTAGGTACATCGTTAGTTAGAAGCTTTAGTTGAGCTTTGCGTATTTGGAGTCGAGTCATTTTTTCTTTTAGAAATATGGATAAGTAATAAGGAGTATTGCACTCACTGTTAATATGGAGCCTTTTCTGCGGTTGAACGGTTAATAGTGCCTTATTGTAATGAGATCCACCTATGCTGCATAGCCGTCTATTTTGTTGTTTCTTTCGTGTTCGTGTGTTTGTTCCTGTTATCCTTTCCTTTTCGTTTTGTACCCGTGACCGTGTATTCATGACTTGTTTCTTTCTCAGCATGCGAAATATGGATAAGTAATATGGAGGATCGCAGTCACTGTTAATATGTTTCCTTTTCTGCAGTTGAACGGTTAATAGTGCTTTATTGTAAGGAGATCCACCAATGCTGACACCTATGCTGTCTAGTGTGAAGGTGTTGATGTTCACTTTAGAATATGTGGCTTTGGGTGTCACTTCTTATGGATGTGTGTGTGTGTGTGTGGGGGGGGGGGTTGAGGATTGTTGTCGCGCGAGCGTCTTTCTTTTTGTGTTCCTGTGTCTTGTTGAATCCCCCTGTTTGTGTGTGTCCCGTCCCTTGCTTGTAGGGTCTGTGGGGTGGTTTTGTGTTCTTTTTTTTGTGTTCCATGGGCTTGTTGAATCCCCCCTCTTGGTGTGTGTCCCGTCCGGTGCCTGTAGGGGGGGGGGGGGGGGGGGGTGCCTTGCTGTTGTGCGCGAGCCTCTATTTTTTTTTTTTTTGGGTCTAGTCTCGTGTGCAATGTGTTTCGTGCTTTGCCTGCGTTTCCTCATTTCTCCATTTTCCCTGTGCTCACTCCTTTTTTCTGTGGTCTTGTCCGCCTCTCTCGCCCTCTTTTGTCCGCCTTTCTCGGCTCCTCAGCCGACTCTCGCGGACTGTTTTTAGCGCCTGCGCAGTACGTCTTTTTGCAGCTACGGCCCATTGCCGGATGTGCCTGCGTCCATCATCCGGTTTAGCATTCTCGGTTAGTAATATGGATACTGATCATATAAAACACATGTAGATGGCAAATACCTTGAAACAGAAAATATAAAAACCAGTCTAAAATATTTAACCTATAAAAAAATGCATTAAACTTTAGAATATCAAATATACATAGACAGCAAAGAAAGTGAATAAGCAGCCAAATGCTTGGAACAACTATGACAACACCTGCTGACAGACAGACAGACAAACAGACAAATGCCGGCAGGCTTGTGGCCGATGAATGTCTTTAAAGAGCAGAAGTGTCATTCCAAAGAACCTTCCCTATTTGATTAAAAAGCAAAGCAGATAAGATAATGACAAAACCATTCACTTTAAGTTCCTCACTCTCAAATAGTACACATCCACTTGGGATTTTTTTTGCTTCAAAAATTTACCATCTATTTAAACTGACAAAAAGAACATATTAATTTAAAATAAGAAAAAAAAGTCTTTGTTGAAGTAACTCTGAAATGATATTTTCTGGAACAAGAACTTGTGTTTTGCATGTTCCTTTTTAGGGGGTAATTACAGCTTAAACCTTTGGCAATTTTTAATTAAGAAAATATTTTTAAAAGATTTCAAAAAAGCCTAAAGGAAAACCAGAAAAAAACAGAGGTACTACTCCTAGCACCATAGAAAGTAATAAAGAGGTGCTTCAACCACTACCTGTACAAAAAATAAGGAAGAGGAAGTACTGAAAGCTTAATGGAAGAACATGCCATTCCTCCTGAACTACAAAAGAAAAAAGTGAACGTTTTCACCACCTTTACTAATATAGTTCACCACAGAGTACACAGAGGCAATCTTTAGGAAACTAATAACAATGGCAAAGTCCTCCTCCGTTTAATTCAGTTCAGGGTGGTCTATCTCATCACAGCAGTTCTGGGGGTAAGCACTGGAAGAGGGAACCCAACAGAGAGGACAGAAACCATTTTTACATATCACAAAGAAATTGAAAAAATACATTTTGTAAAGATCAATGACCTTGCCTAGTTTGGCTGGCAATTACTATTTATTTAATGTGTATATTCTATTAACACTCATGAAGACTCATTGCAGGTAAATTTGCCTAGAATACCATGAAGTTTATGATTCTTGTAAAAAACAAAAAAATAGTAAATAACACCACTAACTAAATTTATACCAAAATGGTCCTATGCAAGCATCAATCTGAGAGGTATCTGAAACTGCAAAGAAAGCTACTGTAGGAAGTTGGTAATAATTACAATTGCAATCGTTCTCTGAAATGCATCAGACATGATGGTGGTGTGTAAAGTTTGCAGACGGGGCTTCCTACAGCTGCAGATGACTCAAGCAGAAACAAAAGCTTTTCAAGAACAGAGCTGCACAGACAAAGATGCCACCAAGGTAGGTCAGTACATCGAACATTCCACAGTCTAAGCACCCACTTTTGCGCCACAAAAACACTCAAGATTTAGTCATAAGGTACTATGGTCAGGTCATAAGGTCATAAACTTCTCAAATAGGTGTTTGCGCCACTTGGTTTTTGCATGTAAAGCAGTACATAGTCAGTCTTCAGTAATGTTCTTTGTCCACTATTTCGAAAGCACAGTTTCTAATAATTGCTCACAACGGTGGCAGCCTGCCGATTCTGAATTCTCTCAGTCACTAGGTGATAAAGTTTGGCTGCTCCCACATCAGTGCTTTCCCAGGATTTCAAAATACAATAACGTTTTAAGAACTGATTAGTCACCAGTAAATAATCACTCAATGGTTTTCATTTTCCACAAAATAACTCATCTTTACCATGCATATCACCTCCGAAATAATTTCAATCCTTAAAAACAGGAATCATTAATAATTATGAATAAAGGTTCTTGTAATAGAATAATACGATTGTCAGGTCTTTAAAGCTATTAGAAATTTGGTTAGATCTTAGTGGTTACAGTCAGCTTCCTGCCACTGCATATAATTACACAGCTTTAAGGAACATGTTTTCTCTTTTTCTTAATCCTGGCAATATGGTTTTAAATGCAAACAGCAATTATTTTTATCTGTGTATATCCTTGCATCGCCTTTTTGAAAACGAGGACCTGCAAAACAGAAATATGCTGCAGAGTTTAACAAAACTCAAATCCAACAAATGAATCAAACAGAAATCACATGACCTGAATTGGTTTCATTTTGTATGAAATGTGCCACTCATTCAATTTCAAACACAATCATTCTTGGCACTCATCAACATGGACCAGCAGGTTACAAACAACAACTGAAAACAGTAATTGACACAAACAGACAAGTACCAAATAAATGTTCTCACAACCTGTAATAAGAAAACAGGTTAATAATATATAAAGTTTACAAATGATAGATAATAATAATAATAAATAATAATAATAATAAACATAATCATAATACTGTATATACTGTCAAAATGTGTTTTTTGTGTGGTATATCTTGAAGCATGGTGAAATACACAATCCAGCATCACAGTCAGGACAATAGTAGTGCAATTCCCTGGAATTTTCTTTCCAGACTGTTCTGCTTTTGAACAGCACACTGCACATGTGTGATTGACGCGAGTGTCACTTTCGGATTCATCAGAATCACTTTCAATTTCACTCTCCGAAGACAGATTCACTCTGTCATTGTTGCTTGTTTCACTCTCAAGAGCGTGCAACAGCTGGGCTGATGAAGAACATTTCTTACGAGATGCCATTATGAGGCTAGGAGAAGATGTGTCTGCACCATTTCCTGGATAACACTCGGCCCTGTTGCTTACACAAGACACGCTTATATATCATTTCCCGAGCAACATTTGGCACTAAATCTGTTTGTACTTTTACATTCCGAGTAATCCTTGGGTCTAACGCTTACGTGAGACGCATCTACAGTACATAGTTGCCTGACTGACGCGCAGGACTAACACTTTTAGCACTGTTTACTTAGTTTATTCCATTAACAATACCTTCATTATTATTATACCAACAACACTGGGTGTAGTGCAAGAAGCACACATACTGGTACACTGGTACTTTGGGAGGCTCAATCACACAACCAAGTAGAACAGAGTGTACTGAGAGCAATTCGGTACCAGAAGCATATTAATAAAGTGTCACTTTAGTTTTAATCCAGCTATTTGCTAAATTAATGTTGAAACTGTGTAATTAGGTGATGCAGTGGCCAGTGTCCATACGTCAAATCTTCAGGGCCTCAGGTCGGGAATGTAAAAACTATACATGTTTATAAAATACAAGAAAATGAACACAGGCTCCATGCATGTTTTAGATGCACAGTGACCAATGATGTTCATTTTTTTTTGTGCAGTTTAATGTCAATACCACTTTGCCAAAGAAGAACTCCAGAAGTGCACTTGCACATGTAAATGGAGGTTTTTAAGAAACAAGGTTACTCACCTCATTCCAGTGTTGTTTGTGTATGTAAGCACAGCATAAGTCTCTTGTGTCCGATGCCCACCTGGACTTTGCAGACAGCAAGGCTGTGCTCTTTAAATACAGAGGCAGAGTGAAAACACTCCACAGAATGGGGCAAGCATCTTCGGCTACAGCACCACGCTAAACAAATTCATATTCAGTTCAACTTACCGATTACAACTTTCAGTACAATAGTATGTCTCCATTGCAGGTCCCACTGATAAGAGACACATGACAACATTTCAGCACGTGTTGTAATGAAGCAAGCATGGATTACAATGAAAAACAGTAACAAACACCAGTATACACACAAACAAATGGAAATAAATAAATAAATAATTATTTGACATAGACATGAAATAAGTACCAAACTTAACATAGCCCTTCTCAGATGGATTTATTCCAATTTAGGATTTCTGGCCCCAGAGTGTACCCCAACAACATTAAGCGCAGGGCAGGAAGCAACCTCGTATGGTACACACCGGTCCAACTTAATGTCACCAGTTAACCCAACATGCATGTCTTTGATAATATAAGAGGAAAAAAACCCAGAGGCACAAAAAAAAAAAAAAACAAACAAACAAGCAAGGATTCTGGACTGCAAGGTATCAGCTTTTACCACCAATGCACCAAACATAACAAGTAATACCAAGACGCTCTACTGTAAGTAAGCTAGCTGCAAAATGACCATTATTGGTCACGTGGTGCTAGAAACTGAGGACTACTGTAGATGATGTGATTACAAAGAGCTGTCTTGATCACAGATTTCCTGTGCAACAAAAGTTAAAAATTCATAGGGTAAAGTTGCTCATTTTTAATCCTCTGGCTTGGGGATGTTGCAGGGTTGGCAACATTTCATGCAGTGCTTGGTGAAACTGCTGCCGGGCCCGCTTTGATGCAAGTGGCCGAAATGCTAAAAAGACGGAGTGCTAGTAGTGACATATCAAGTGCCATCAGAGGTGTAATATATGTAGGTGCACATTTTTGTAATTTTTAAAACTCATTTTCCTCAGAATATGGTTACCTTAAAACAAGAACCAGTCACTGATCAATCTCAGCCAACTGCAAAAGTTAATATTACATTTTAGCTCCAATCTTTGAATGTCAATTCCAATTTAAAAGAAAAAAATGTGCCATACAATACATTTTCTGATAATCACAAACAATTCTAGTGTTCTATAAAATATATTAAAATAATACAAGTATTAGTGATAGGAAATACAATTTTTCCTAAAATAAAATAAGAACTGTCACCCTGAAACACAATGAAGCAGAATATAAACATGAGCTGATTTAAAATAACAAAAATTCAAACTTGTAGAGTAATGAAAACATGAATCTAAATTCTGCCCACGTTAACAAAACCACCTTTGTATTATGTCAGAAACTAAAATGTTTAAGATGTATAATTGTACCTGTGTATTTAGTTTCTGCCTCTTGTTTTTACAGTGTCAGAAGAAAGGTCTCGGAAAGAAACACTAGCCTTTCCACTTTCCTGCCAGCACATCAGCTACTAGTTTCACATAAGCCATGAGGGGCTTCCCTAAATTCACTATCTGTGCTGCTAAAAGGGGACATAAAGGCTTGCCAAAATAAGGCTCAAAGCAAATCAACTGTGACTAAACACAATTTGTGGTACACAGACAGGAAGATACACCAGGAAAAGTCCTAAAAACAGATCTTGGAGATAGACAGGAAAAAAAAAGGGAGACAACGACAACAGTGCCGGCAAGGAGAGAGTAACTAGGCATGCCACTGACGGTCCCTGTCATAGGAAGACACGGTCATGCTGCACATTCAAAATGGCCTGTAATCTGAAGTCTAAGGAAAAGCAGATACTTCCTGATCACAAATGTTTGCTGAACCAATAATTGGCATTCAAGTAACAATTAATGACCTTTTTGGCTAACAACAGGTGATGCTACTTGAGTTTGTCCTGTGACCTGCATGGATACTGGGGCAGAAGGGACAGTTCTAGTCAGCCATGCTTGCAGGCGAAATGGCCAGCCTACCTATGAGCCAGGAAATGGACAGGGAGCAACAGAATGGTTTAAAAGTCACATCAAACTAGTGACCTACCAGCTCAAGAGTCAGGCCATCAAGTACAATGACAGATCACCGATCAGGAGAAGGAGAAAATGACACATTTTGTAGTAGTTTTGAGATGGGCAAGTGAAAAATACTGTATCTCCTCAAGTAGCAGATAAGAGCAAAAGAATCCTATAGCGTCTGAGCACCTCAGTCAGACCTGAAGAGCACGACTTTTCTCACTGCTTTCTTTGGTTGGCAGTTTGTGTTTTCTCGCTTTTATTCTGCACTACCTTTGATACATCACTGATGCTAGAGGGATGGTTTACCCCCTCATATACAGTATGTATATAGAGTAAACAGTCATCTTACTGTAACTTTAAAGGATGACCTTCTTTAATGTTATGTCTTGTGCGTACCCAATACAAACACATACATACAGTAAACAGCATCACCCTGTGGTTTTTGTGCCAGCATCAGCAACGTGCAACATGACAATTCCACCAAAACATAATTGGCTGGCAGTACCCTGCAAAACAATACTTCAGACTTAATGACTGCAGTTGCTGGATCTTATTGTCTTGAGGAGCTCAGATTACACAACTCAACATTGAAGGAGATGACAACTTACTTGACTGCACTATGACACTTCAGCACAGTTTCAGCTTTCCAGAATATTGTGTCCTTGCTTCATTCTGACAGCCAATTGATAGCATTGGTGCCTGTACGAATGCCTTCCGAGTATGGCAAGACTGGATACAATCTCTGCCTCTCCTTTTTCCTTTTCCCATTCTGTCATGGCACAATAAACACTGCAATTTAAACGAACATCAAATAAACGTAGTGATTTTTAGTATTTAAAGGCCATCATGTTACACAACCTTTCCAGATAATTTCAGTTGCAGAGACACTTGGAGGGAGTCACAGCATGATCACCAGTTGTGTAGTCTGGCATATCCAGCATATTAGTCCAACCAGTACGTAACTTGCCACAACAAAATGTCATAAGTCACTGGGTCAGGCTCATGTGTGTGCGAGGGGGTTGAAAAGCAGGAAGGACAATGCATACAGTAAGCAGGAGTAAGAAACACAGGTGTTTAAGACGTCACAAACAGAAGAGAAGCCTGTCTGCTCACTGTCTCCTATTTTATGAACCAAGACAGAATAGAAAAAGGAAAACTCAATGGATGTGGGAAGCATTCATTCAGCACAGGCTCTATCAGGCAGCACAAATTATTGGGTGTTAGAAAAAAGGCAAACTCGGGAATACTTTGGAAATGTGAAACTGTGCTGAAACATCATTGTGCAGTCCTGTAAACTGTCATGCCCTGTGATTTCGAATGGTGTAATCCGACATACTCAGGCGGCAAGATCAGCCAAGCAGTTGTTTGATATCCCCTCCACCTAGGAGTCGTGTAAAGTGCCACTGGCTCAACAGGGCTCTTCTAAATAACATGCCATCAGTATCTGTGGCACTTTAATGGGGTTACGATATTGTTTTAATGCATTTTGATTTGTGACTAAATATTTCTTCAAAAAACTGCACATGATGGTATCTGAGGTAGCGGTGATGGTACTGTTTCAGAATGTGGCACACAGCATGATAAAACCAACATGTTAGGTTAAACTTCATTTCTTCTTTGAACATTTATTATTTCCTTTACAAATGTTAATAATAGCAAAACTAAATTCTTGAAACACTTCATTACACTGTGGTGTCTGTAGTCGATAATTAGATGTTGGGATAGAATAACTGAAAGTATGTGCACACCTTTCAACATGTACCGTACATAGCAGAAAGACAGAAAAAAGTGCAACGAGTTGAAAGAAATGGAGAAGCCTTCTGCTTGGCTTCAAAAAGGTGGAAGGTTCTTTTCCTTAATAACAACAACACTGCTAGATAACCAATATTTATAAACAGAAAGAGCACAATAACTAAAAAGAGTGCATTCATTCATTCAAGCAAGCTAATGAGTCCTGTGGCATATAAGCTAAAAAAAAAGCAACTTCTTACTAAACATCTTAAAAATAAAACATTCTGGTATTCTGTAACTGGTACTTATGAAACAAATACAATCACAGCACCTGAATGTAACCAAAGCACTGTTAGCTACCAGGCAGAAGTGCAAAATCAAGCATGTAAAAAGTGTGTAACTTTTAGGGCCATGATTCAAACTACAGGTGTAACATTGTGAAGGACAAATAAAAAGAAAAGCCCAAAAGCAGAGGGCAAATGCTGACAATGGAGAACCTGACAGCTGACAATCCTGTTTTCTTTTGATAAGGCAAATGGCATGTTCTAAAGCCACAAGAGTAGCTTATATCACATATACATGGCACAGTTACATTTTTTACTTTTATGTCTAACCAACATGCAACACATGGCCACTCTCCAGCACTTTGAATAACAAAACCTTATTAAAAGTTATAACTTCATTGTATTGAGGTTGCTGCCCTAAGACCACAAGGCTAGGAAAGTCCTAGAAGTGCTGAACTCATGCTGCTGAGGAACCTTTAGCAAACACTGCATTACCGAGACAACAAAATGCAATTCTAATTTAATAAAGGAAAGCTAAATAGAAAACAATGCAGCAAATAAAAAGGAATGATAGTGAGAGTGCTAATATTATTTGAGTCTATTATACATCCTGGCCCTCATTTATATAGTAAAATAAACGGTGAAAATAAACAGAGCAATTCCATTAACAGCTATAAACAATCAGGGTGCATTCACCTCCCAGGACCTGAGTTTCAGACCATCAGCTCCTTCCCTCTCTGTGACAGTCAATGGCCTCTAACGGAACGCTATTAGCCTTTTTTTTTTTTTTAATTTCCTATCATTATCTCCTGTTTAAAATCTCCTTTATTAGGTTACAGAGTCAGATGTATTGGAATGAACAATGAAATGCAAATTATTAATATAAGCAACAAACATCTTGGAATGGGCGTATGGACAACAATGTCCTTTTTTGTGCATGTTTAAGGGAAAAGAATAAAGAGCTTGAAGCGGCCTGCCTGTTAACGCAGGACATCTGTGAGATCACACATAATGTTTAACTTTGTGCTTTGTTCTGTGATAACAGTTCGCTTATAAGAAGTCTTATTTCTTATACTTTAGACTTTTAAAGTATTTACCTAGTATGGGACTTACTCAGATGTGTGTTTCTGGAGTTTATCTAAATACTAGATGATTATTTATCTAAAGCTGAGCGCTGATAGGTGAAAATTAAAATATATTCAAATTTGTTATGTAAATGAACCAAGCTGATAATAGGAAGCGATCTGTATGGTTTCTTCAAACTGCAATAAGGCTGCATTAACAAAAGCATGGGGGACTCCAGCTATGTGTGCCAAAAAAAAGGATGCCCACGTTTGAAGTACACAGGCAGCAATAGCTCAAGATTCTGCTTTATTTAGTATTTTCTGCAACAGTGTGTTATGAGTGATGTCATAATTCTTATTGACTGCATTGCATTATTAAATTCATATCAATTATATGAGGCTTTTACACTTAGACCAATAGCCCATTAAATTTAAATGCTAGATCAAAAAATATGCCATTGCAAAAGAGCCTTTTGGAAAGTGCTGCCTTTGGCATTAGGTGTAATTTGGAAAGTACTGGCTAAGCAGTTGTTTTAATTGCTCATTCACCATGAGCCAGAGGCTCTTTTCATGATAAACAAACAAACAAACCCACAAATTTCACTCAAAGACATTCAACGTATTGATTTGTTGTGAACAGAGTCAGTTAAATATGCTGCTAAATACTAGTGCTAAACTAATCCTATACAAGACCATCAGTTGGTTCAATTGACTAAATTTGTGAAAGGCCTGGAAAATCAAGTAACCATATACCAATTTCTTTAAAAAGAAAAAAAAGCTTAAACAAATAATTATGGCCTAGTTACTAAAACAACATTTTTTCAAGTGAATAGTAGTGTAGATGTAAGACTGCAAATTTTTCTGCAAATGTAGAACTGCCCTAAAGATCTCAATCTACTCTAATTTGCCCTCCGGCCCAGAGACGTTCCCTTGGCCATATCAGTCGGAAGGGTGTTTACATGTCCCTCTCTGGCAGAAACGACACTGTAGCAGTTCGAGCAAATCTAACATTTTTTGGGTTTGTCTGTTAATTAGTTGTCCCACAGTGAAAAACAAATTTCAGCACTGGCATCAGGAACTTGCCAATACTGTGCAGCAGCAGGGCACCACAAAATCTCACCTTTAAACTAAGCAGTCCACAAAATAACATGCAGGGAGCAGAGAGCACAAAATGATTCAGACTTCCCTCCAAAGGCACCTCTGCTGTACATCTACTCTGTGGTAAAGTCATTCTTTAAAGTCTGCAAGCTCCTTGTCAATGTCCGTGAAGATCTTGTAGGCCAAGCGTCACTCTTGCTACAGCTGCTATGTTACACTGCACACCATTTTGACTAAGCAGATTTGATTTTGCACATGGTTCCAACCAAATGCCATGCTTCCATATTGTACATGCAGCCTTGAAAATAAGGCTGAAGTGCAGAACAGCATTTAAGCTTCAACTACCTTCATGAAGTTAAGACCGTATAAACACGGCAGAGGCATAAAAATCATTTCTAAACTTCTCCCCAATACATAAGCTGAACACACAAAAGGAAATAAAGAAAGTTAAACAACCTGTACAACTTTAAGCAGAGCACTAAGTTAAAATTTCAGAACTGTCACATAAAAATAACTATTGCAATCTAAGTAACAAAATCAAACTGCATTTTAAACATATACAATATTTATTAAAAACTAGCCAAAAAGATGTCATGTTATGTAAGTTGTACAATACCCGAGTAATATCAGCAACAACTTTCGCTTTCTCTCACGATGATGTGGCATCCATAAAACCAGGGCTATGGAGCCTGTGCTGGCGTTGGCAAAAATGAACCAACTCCAACTAAATGCAAACTGTAATATAATGTGATAAAATGTCCAAATTTAACATGCACTAACTCAATTAAGCTTTTTTTTCTAGCCTTTTGGTAAAAATATGGCCTCTTTTCATTTTTTTTTCGTATGTATATATAATGGCAATCAACGTTTGAGGCATTGTTAGCCACAACACAACAGCATTGTCGCCACCTTGAAACCCAAACTAAAGAGTAGGCTGATGATTCACGCTGGCAGTGATGAAGTGCCTTGCACCTTGTATGTTGTGTGCTTTCAATCATCATAGTAAAGTCTAATTGCAAACAGAGGAGTCAAAATCAAAAGTTTTGTACACCAACTGCACAGACCTGCATGTGACAAATACAAAGTGTATCCTCCAGCTGTGCAATGGCTCAGAAACGGTGCACAATTTACAGAATTTCAGGTTATAAGTGTTGGAGACGCGATGCATAGAAAAAGGACAAATACTTTACTACACAAGTGACATTACCGTCATACTACTAGTGCCCAAGATGTTGCCTGCAGCCACATTAAAAAACACTAAAGGCAAAGCAGCAGCAAATAGAATTCTTTGCAAGAATTCTGTGTTATGACTGATACAAAAAAAAAATGAAGAGAAGGCCAGGGGTTAGAGAGCTGGACTATAAAACAGCAATGCTGCAGGTTCAATTCCCAAAGCACCTGCTCCTGCTTATAATGCACACAGACACACAGCTCCTCCTGTGTTTTGTACTTTGCTTCTAAAAGCTAATGCAAAAGCAGCAGTATACAGTAAATTAGGTTGGACATAAAAAAATCTGTTATACATATTTAACATTTTTTAATGTTACTTTTAAAATGAATCAGATGCATAACGCATACTTAACAGCCGTCTTCACATCGCAAACAAGCTGACCATGTGTGTCATTAGGACTAATATTTTATTGCATACATCAGTTTTAACTTTGGTCCTTTAGGTGGATATACAGTGAAGGCACAATCCATCCCTTAAGTCTGCTGGTCAGAAAAAGTAGTCTTTACACAAGTTCAAAAATTACTACTGACACTGCTTCAGTCAAATGGAAAGTCCAGATTGCCCCTAGGCGAGTGTGTGTGGGTGTGAGGAGGAGCATTCCATCCTGGTCTGGTTCCTACCTTACAAGACTCAAGATCTTTAATACTTTAAACTGCAACAATGGCTCAGAAAATGATAGGTTGGTTGGGGGGTACACGACGAACCACCTCAGGATCCCAAATTAGGACCCGGGGGCAGTCCAGAAACGGGTGACATAGGTTGGACTGATGCAAATTTGCATAACAATGCTTTTTTTCCTGTTTAACTTTGCTTAAAATTTCTTTAGAAACTTGCGCTGGCTTTCACAAGCATTTGGTAGGTGTGCCTGTCATTAAAGCTGTCTCGAACTGGTTAACCTTTGTGTTTAATAAAAAACGATCTTATTGCTTAATATTTACTTCAGTTAATTAGGACAATTTAAAAGGCTAGCAGATATTTTTCCTGACTCTTATCATACAGCGACAGTATAATTATTCATATCTGTAAAATAAAATGTTGATGAACGTAGAAAGTTAGATTTCCTGTATATGGTGCCTTTCTCAACTTTTAAGAAAACAAACATGAAAACAACTGAAGCAGATCTCGCAAGGGTGAGTCACCTGCCCAAGCTATAAAACTAAACTGAGGTACAGAAGGAATGACGCGCAGTGTCCTTTGTATAGCAGACAAAACCATAGAAATCGGCCACTGACCTAATCCCACCGCATTACGAATACAGTAGCACTTACAGTACATCTGCGCCGGGACACGTACTCAAATAGGTTACTCAGCGCATAATCGGAGTATGTTTAGGACAACAGCGATCATTTGGGGTGTCATATGATAATCGGGTAATTGTCTCACTCTGATCAAGACATCTGGAGATCCCTAACATGAAGTCAACAACATCCCCTAGCCTAGATGACCCCCCACGCACTCCACCCAGGGTCCAGTAAGCGGTGGAGTTTCCTACTCTGTTTTCTGGGATCGGCTTTACCCCCGTAGCCCCACTTTCCGAGATGTTACTAGAGGGCTCCTGTCCCCTTTTACTTGCACTACGATGATCAAGACGACGTCGGCGATCTCGTCTCTTTGGGCCTGGGAACGAATCCTTCGTCCAAACTTCCACACGCTTTCTTTCGCTCTAAAACCTGTTGACACCGACCGCCGCGAAACTGCCTACCTTCACACGCTCTCTCGTCCCGGACCACTTATCCTCTCCGTTTCCTTACAAGAGAAGTCGACTGAAGCAGCCCAACTCGATAAATCCCGTGGGAATTAAGGAAAGATAATGGTCCGCGCACGTAGCGTCTAATCCCAAACCGAACGCTCGCTCGTTGTGACTCCTGCAGTAGACGCGCGGCTACAGCAGCGACAGGCAAGCCGCCTTCTCCCAGCAACTCCACTCGAGCTGCGGTGCTGAAACGCCTCTTCCAATTGGCCAAGCCCTCCGCCAGGGGCGTTGAGAGAGGGCATGAGATTGGCCAATCGCAAATGGGCTCTCATGGTACCTCGGCATACTCGCATTCCCTGGGACAAAGGTGAACAAGTACGATCGCTGAGGTTAGGCTTTTGAGCGCGTCCCTTCTGCGTGTTGTTTCACTAACTTCACGAAGAATTTCCTTTCGAATTAGTTCGAAGTCTGCCAGCTGGTGGCTTTCATACACATTCGCTTTCGTTTTAGATTGTCGGTCCATTCTTTAGATCTGTGCAAACTGGTTTGCGGGGTGTTAAGATGATAAGTCGTCTTAAGTATCTTAAACTTAACGAGATTCAGAACCAGCGACAGTTTGGGAGGTCAGATGAGAACAATGGCAACACAGTTTGCTTTTGTCATTTCAATATAGATGAGTTTATACCCAGACATGTAACAAGTGCAGCGAATCCAACAAGTACATAAACCCCGCAGACAAGGACGCGTGACCGGGCGCTTGATTCAGCGCCGTGGGGTGGCCTACAAAAACGGGCCAGTCCAATATGCAGCCCTGGATTAACAACATGAAGAGTGCATCACATCCAGTATTAAAGGATCCTCCTGCTAAACCACGGCAAATACTAATAAAGCACACAGTATACTTGGGAAAATCCCATACCATACCAAACCTGCTTAATCCTGAATAGGGTCACGGGGGACTGGAGTCTATCTCATCAGGCATAGGGCGTAAGTTAAGAACAATCCTTGGACAGAACACCATGTAAGAGCAATCTTGGGAGAGGGCGACAGCCCAGAGCAGGGTGAACACACAGACTGGTACCTTAGGGCAAATTTAACATTGCCAGTGTACCCACACTGCATGTCTTTGGACAGTGGGAGGAAACTCCTACAGACACATGGAGAACATGGGACACAAACCCTGGTCACCTTACTGCCAGGCAGCAGCACTTGCCATTCATAATTATCAAATATAGTACCTTTACTATTAGCTATCTATTATATAATACATTTACATGTACAGTATTTGTTTAGCAGACGCTTTTATCTAACGGAAAGAAGGTCAACATAATTGAGTAAACATCAGTCTGGGGGACCAAGGATTACAGGACAAGGGGACATCACAAGTGAAGAGCTTAGAACAAAAATGCAAGTTAGTTACAATTCCTAAACAGACAGAAGTTTATTTATCCCCGGGGGAATTTGACTTTTTATATAATAAAAACATATAAACTAATATCAGTTAGATGGAAACTTACCAAACAAGAGGGTCTTCAAATGCTTCTTAAATGCATTGAGGGAGTCAGCATTTTGAATGAAGGTGGGCAGCTTATTCCACCAGCCAGGAGCTGCACAGGAAAAGTGTCTGGACTGAGATTTGATGACACGCAGAGGTGGCTTCACTAAACGCCACTCGTCAGACAGACCTGAGTGGTTGAGAAGGAGTATCGGATCTCACAAGTATCTCCATATACAGTATATAAAGGTGCAGACTCATTGACTACTCTGTAGGAAAATATCAAGGATTTAAACTTAATATGTGCTGCTACAGGAAACTAATGTAGTGACCTCAAAAGAAGAGTGACATGTGCCGCCTCGGCCGGTTAAACATCAGACATGCTGCATACTGACCTGGCGGGTGTTAGTGATAATGAACCAGGCTGAACAGAGATGTGGTGCTAAAGAGACGGGCAATTTGGATGACAAGTAGGTCTGTGTTTGCCAAGTTGAGTTGGAGATAGTGCTCCTTAGTCCAGGTTACAATATCAGTGAGGCATGCAGCGGTTCTAACTGATACTGTGTGGTCCTCTGGAGGGGACAGCAAGTACAGCTGCATATCATCAATATAGCACTGATAACAGAAACTATGGAACTGGATGAAAGGGCCAAGTGAGATGGAGTATAAAGAAAAGGGGAAATAAGAGGGCCCATCTTCGATCGTTGGGGGGAACCCTCCATGCTTGCCTGGTGCATCCTTGACATCTCTTCATGCCAGGACCCACGGTAAGATCTGCACAAGAGGTAGGACCCAGTACAACTGAGGGCAGTATTGATGATGCCAAGGTCAGAGAGGGTTGCAAGGAGAACCTGGTGATTGCCCATGTCAAAGAGAGAGGAGAGATCTAGTGGGATGAGGACAGAAGACATGTTGGTACCTCTAGCCTGATGTAATACTAAGCAGAGCCGTGTTGGTAGAATGGCCAATCTTGAGGCCAACTGATTAGGATCAAACAGTCTGTTCTGTAGAGAAAAGGAAGAAACCTGGTAAGAGACATTTCAATATTTTAGATAGAAATGGGAGAAGACGGACTGGTCTGTAATTACTTACTTGAGGTGGGTCAAGAGCGGAAAGGACATCAGGCACATCTGTTGTTTCCAAAAGGGCAATTTGTTTCTTCTTTGTGTTAGTGAGGGAGGTAGACCTACTGTACTTTTTTCACTGTCCTTTGTTAAAACAGACTAAGGTGCTTTGGACACTTGGGGTGAAAGCCAGGATGACTGGGTGAAAAGTGTACCAATATGGACGTGGTCAAGATGAGCCCAAAGAAGACCTGGGTGGAGATGGTGGCAGATGACAAGAAAAGAATGGATCTCACCACAAAAAATTCTCAGGACTGTGAGGAGTGGAGAATAAAGATTTGGAGGGCAATCAGCTAATATGACCAACATGCACACTACTTCATTTTCATTAAAAAAAACAGCTTTTTTAACCCAAAACAACCTATGTCCATACTGGTGTTTTCACTAATGAGTATCTCCATCCACACTAACACAACCCAAAGAGCATATGGCGTAGACGTTCACCTACACTGCCCATGTGTGCATCAGTGGAAAATATCCTTGAAGGGAGGGTGAAGCCCCCACAAAACTATAGCGACTGGTAAATGATTTGCCTTTTGTGCGTATATGCAGCATTCAAACTACAAAACGCATACAGGTAAGCAATTCTTCTGTGTCCACTAGATTTGTACTGAAATTTTGATTTCTGTTTCAATACTACTTTTGGACCACAGTTCTGGTACCAAACGGATATCTCCAAAACTCCTGTCTTATGCTGCCTTCCTGGCGCACCGCTGCCCCCTGCTCACTAAGAGCCCCAATCGTGTCAAAACAATGAACAAATCCCCCGTGAAGGGAGGAAACCCCATTTAGTTTAATTTCATGAAGTCTATGAAATGGATGATAGTGCCTGTTGAGTGAAGCGGTGGGGAGATTGAGAAGAAATCTGGTGTTTACTTCTGGTACCAAAAGTCTCGAAATGCTGGACCTGCACATTTTTAAAATCTGAGTTTTTTGGTACTTTTACCACGCAACCCCTGTGGTCTGCTATGATGGAATAAGGTTTTCCTCCATAAAGGGTGACCAATCAGGTAATGAGATGTAGTAATGAATCTAATGAGGTCCAGTCAGGGAAGGGTTACACAATCAGCACAAACCAATCGGAGTGCGACTAGAAACCTGCATGTTCAAAAATCTGCCTTTTCACCAGCAATGCTGAAGCTGTGTTTTCAAAAGTCTTTATTTTCAGGCCTTAAAAACATAGTTGTGTGAGCGGGGTCTTGAACACAATAGGAAAATTGGAAGGTAAACCGGCAATGATGATGATGATGACGACACTGCATTGTTACAAATTAACAATGCTAATCGCTCATGGTGATGTCACTTCATCTGTAGATCAGTGCACCTGTGACAATATTTCAAGAAATAAGCTGCTATTGCTCAAACGAAAACAATCCAAAGAACTAACATGAATGTACAGTATGAAGTCGTTTAATTCTTTTATTTAAATTTTTAGTTTTTGGATTTTGTATTTAGCATTTTGTGTAAACTTTGGTGTTTTTGCATATTTATATTTTGAATTTAATAATAAATTTATGAAGTACTGCGTTGATCCCCCCCACCCCAGTTCAAACCCTAAAGCCGCCCTGACATAGCATCCCTTGCATCCTGCTGTACCAGCAGCATTTCCGCCATCTTTGCTTTCATGCTGGTGGCTTGTTTCATTTCCTGTCGCACTGTGATGGCAGTTGCACTTTAGCAGAGTAGTCAGAACAGCAATGGCCCAAGGAATGTTTTTTTACCCTCAACCATCAGACTCTATAATGAGTCACCACTCGGCCCAGGTGGTCTTCTTCTCTGTTTGCTGAGTGGTACTGAGCTGGTCCAGCAGACAAGTTAACAATGTCATCATGTGCCATTATACAGTGACAATGACCGACATCCTCTACTGTGAAACTGGAACTGATAAGTACAGTATGTGCAATTATAATCACATTAAGCAAATAACTACACATTTACTAACTTACTTATTAAAATTCTTGTTATACGTTTGTTTTTGCCTTTTTATGTCTGCTGATGTAAACCTGCAATCTCCTTAGGAATTAAAAAGTATCCATCTATTATATAGTGCCTTTTACACTATCTATCATATCATGTGTTTCTTTTTTTTTTTTTTTTATATTTTTATTTTATTAATTTTCATTGTAATCATTCCATACAAACAGATCCATTTATAACCCAACAAATTTGAAAACAAATCAAACCCCATCCCTGAGAAGGAGAGCTTAGCTAAAGGAAAATTTCTTTAAGCTTTTTAATAAGGCAACATTAGACAAAAGAAGGGGAGAAGTAAATATCTATATAAATAAGAGATGGAGAAGGGAGTTAAATACAATAATAGTTAATTCTCTTATTCTAAAATAATATTGATTAAATCCTGCCAAGTTTTGAAAAAATTTTGTACAGATCCTCTAACTGAAAATTTGATTTTTTCCAATTTCAAATAATATAAAACATCAGTTTCCCACTGACTTATAAGAGGAGAATTAGGATTCTTCCAATTTAACAAAATAAGTCTGCGTGCCAAGAGTGTAGTGAATGCAATCACCGTTTGTTTGTCCTTCTCCAATTCAAGTCCATCTGGAAGGACACCAAACACAGCTGTTAATGGGTTAGGAGGGATTGTGATACTAAGGCTGTCTGAGAGGCACTTAAACATTTTTGTCCAAAATGATGTTAGTTTGGTGCAGGCCCAGAACATGTGACCCAGTGAGGCAGGAGCTTGGTTGCAGCGCTCGCAGGTTGGATCCTGGCCTGGAAACATTTTGGACAGTTTTAAGCGAGACAGATGAGCTCGATATATAATTTTTTAGTTGAATAATTCTATGCTTTGCGCATATAGAACTCGAGTGAATTCTCTGCTTTGCTACCTTCCACTCCTTTTCTGATATATTGATTAAGAGATCTTCTTCCCAATGTCCTCTTGGATCTTTGAAAGGTAGGGACTCTAATAAGATTTTATATATTGCGGAAAATAGTGTTTGTTTCCTCGGAATTGAGCAGTATTTTTTTCCAGCATTGTGGAGGGTGCAAGGTGGGGGAAATCGGGCAATTTCTGTTTAACAAAATTTCTAATTTGAAGATAGTAAAAGAAATGTGTAGCTGGGAGGTTAAATTTTGAACGTAATTGTTCAAAAGATGTAAATATGTTGTCTATATAAAGATCTCTGAGCATTTTAATCCCAAAACTTTTCCAGGTATTAAAAAACTGGATATACTTGCGAAGGTTGAAAGAGGTGGTTCCCTTGCAAAGGTGCCACTGATAAAAGATTTTCCATCTTAAAATGCTTCCTAATTTGGTTCCATATTCTGAGTGAGTAAAGCACAATTGGGTTATTAGTATATTTGCGATAACTTTCATTTATTGGAGAGCAGAGCAGGGAATATAAAGAAGTACTACAGGATTTTACTTCTATTGCAGACCAAGCCTGTGTATGTGCATTTATTTGTGTCCAGGTTTTTATGGCTTGTATGTTTGCTGCCCAGTAATAAAACTGAAAATTAGGTAAAGCCATGCCACCTTCTGCCTGAGGTCTTTGTAGGGTCGCTCTTCGGATACGTGGGTGTTTTGAGTTCCAAATGAATGAGGTTATTATTGAATCTAACTGTTTAAAAAAACGATTTATTGATATATATTGAAATGTTTTGAAATAAAAAGAGAAGTTTAGGAAGGATATTCATCTTAACACTGTTAATTCTTCCGGCTAGAGTGAGATGAAGGGTTGACCATCTATGCAAGTCTTGCTTAATTTTTTCCATACAGACGCCAAAATTTTGTTGATAAAGAGCTTTATGTTTACTTGTGATATTTACCCCTAGGTATTTAAACTGATCTGCTATGGTAAAAGGTAGGGTGTCTAATTTAATATTATATGCTTGTGAGTTCACTGGAAAGAGTATACTTTTATTCAGATTAATTCTAAGACCAGATATCTTTTGAAATTCTGTTAGTGCTGTTAAAACAGCAGGGACAGTGTTTTCTGGGTCCGATATATATAAGACCATATCATCTGCATATAGAGAAATTTTCTGTTCCAGTCCTTCTCTGACAATCCCCTTTATCTGATGAGAATTTCGGCAGTGAACCGCCAGTGGTTCAATAGCGATTGCAAACAACAGTGGCGACAAGGGACATCCTTGTCTGGTACCACGTTCTAGTTTAAAGTAGTCTGAGCAAATTTTATTAATACAAACTGAAGCTTCTGGACTGGTATACAGTAGTTTAATCCAAGCACAAATATTCGGGCCAAAACCCAAATTTCTCCAATGCAGTGAAAAGGTAATTCCATTCGATCATGTCAAATGCCTTTTCTGCGTCTAATGATAGTAATATCTCTGGGGTGTTTGATTTTGCTGGTGAATATATAACATTAAATAAGCGTCGGAGATTTGAAGATAGATGTCGGCCTTTAATAAATCCAGTTTGATCTTGTGATATTACCGAGGGCAGCACTTTCTCCATCCTTCTAGCTAGGATTTTTGAGAGTATCTTAACATCATTATTCAGGAGTGAAATTGGTCTATATGATGCACATTGTAACAAGTCCTTATTTTGTTTAGGAAAGACGGTGATTAATGCTTGTCGAAATGTTTGAGGTAGTATTTGGTGGTCTTTAGCTTCTGTAAATGTTACCAATAAGAGTGGAGCTAGCTGAGTGGAGAATTTCTTATAAAACTCTACGGGGTAACCATCAGGGCCTGATGATTTCCCGCTTTGTAGTGACTTTATAGCGTCTAGTAATTCTGTTAGCGTTAGAGGTTTATCTAGTTCCTCAGCACTTAAAGCATCTATTTGTGGTATTTGTGAATTATCCAGAAATGCATTAGATTGCGTGTTGTCTTCTTTGGGCTCAGTGGAATATAAAGACTTATAGTAATCTCTAAATGTGTGCATTATTTTATTATGGTCGATGATTTCTTCTCCATTCTTGTTGGTGATTACTGGTATTGCATTGTGAACTTCTTGTTTATGAATTTGTTGAGCTAAAAGCTTATTAGCTTTTTCTCCGTGTTCATAGTAATGCTGTCTAGACTTATAAATAAGTTGTTCAGTTTCTTTAGTTGTTAAGATGTTAAGTTCTGTATGCAAGGCCTGCCTTTTCCTGTGAAGAGCTTCACTTGGACGCCTGGCTTGTTCTTCATCTATTCTAGTAATTTCATTTCTTAGCTCTGACACTTTCTTGGTTTCTAATTTATTTCTATGGGAAAGATATGAAATAATCTAGCCTCTTAGGAAGGCCTTTAGAGTTTCCCAGAGTGTTCCTGCAGAAACCTCTGTAGACGTGTTTGTCTCTAGGAAGAAGCTGATTTGTTTGGATATAAATTCTGTGCAGTTCTCGTCTGCCAATAAAAGAGGGTTAAGACGCCATCTGCGAGGTGAGTACGAGGGGCTTATTGATTTTAGCTCCAAGACTAGAGGGGCATGGTCAGAGATAACAATTGTGTCATATTTGCATGATTTAATTGTAGGCAGGAAATTATTATCTATAAAAAAATAATCAATTCTTGAGTAGCTATAATGCACTGGTGAGTAGAACGAGTATGTTCTTGAGTTTGGGTTAAGAAACCTCCAGGGGTCTGATAAGTTGTGATCATTTAAAAACTGTGTAATTATCTTTGCAGTATTAGATGTCGTCCCCCCTGTCACAGGAGTCCTATCTAAGAGTGGATTTAAAACACAATTAAAGTCCCCAGCCATTATAATTTTATGAGTGTTCACACTGGGAATGGATGCAAATAGATTTTGCATGAATTCCTTATCATCAACATTGGGTGCATAAACATTTATCAAAATCATTTTACTGTTATATAAGTTGCCCATGACCATCACATATCTCCCTTCAGGGTCCGACACTACCTCTGATGCTACAAATGGAACTGTTCTATGTATGAGAATTCCCACCCCTCTAGTTTTCTTTATAAAGCTAGAATGGAACATTTGGCCAGTCCAGTCTTTTTGTAATCTGAACTGATCCTTGGTTAGTAAGTGGGTCTCCTGTAAAAATACTATTTTAGCGTTTAAGCCTGTTAGGTGAGAGCATACTTTCTTTCTCTTTAATTCGTGATTCAGGCCTTTAACATTCCAGCTCACAAAGTTAACTGTCCCATCATGGAGACATTGATTCTGAGTTTTTAATGTCATTTTATAGTTTTAATTGGTAACACATATCATGTGTTTCTTATGTTATCTATTTACAGTGCCTTCCGCTCTGCGCCTGTGTTTCGGACTTCATGTCCACTGCCATACCCTAAAGATGTGCTGGACTGTGTGATCGGCAGCTCTGAATTGGCACAGTGTGTGTCAGAATGTGCCATGATGGACTGGTGTTTTCTACAGGGCTGGTACCTGTCTGCCTCATGTCCAGTGAGACCAGTTTCAACGTCCCCTTCACATTACGGTGTAATGAGCAGCTTTATAAAGTGAACGGATAGGTAGTTTGCACGCTCCTCTTTTCATCAGGCTCCACTGCGATATTTTTAATACTTTACAAGATTGATAACAGGGGCATGATGATGTTGCCACCTCACAAAACCCTGCACCTGGGTGTTTTCAGGCTGGAGTTTGCATGTTCTTCATGTCCACATCCCCCAAGACATGCAGGTGAAGCAGCGATTCCAAACTGGCACCTATGTAAGCCATCTGTTTCCCCGTCCACAGCTTTGACACCACTATGGCTGGGTGGGCTGGCTGTGCCCTGGATGACATGGGTTTAAAAGGGTGATGGTAGGAGATCTATGGTGCCACCCTGTGGCTAGACATCAGTGTTGCCCGTGTTAAAACCCTGTTTTCCTAGTAAAATCTTCAAGGACATCCTTTATGAGTTTCTAAGTTATATTTGAAAACTTCCAAGAGCTTTTAGTCCCACCAAAACAAAATTCAAAGTATCCTTAAGCATCTGTCAGTAGTCTCCCTGGTTTAGCCGCAAGCTCCAGAAGGGAGACTTTGAGAATAAATCTCTAAACTCGGCAGCTTTGGGCAACTCCATTGGAAAGTATAAAAATAAAAAGATGATGATGATGAAGATGACAAAGCAGGGCCAGGGCTATGTGGTTAAGGCAAAGCGTCATATCTGCAAAATCCCTTATTAAAGTACAGCATATGAGACAAAAGTGGAGCCACTCAGGAGCACAATAAACAGTAATTAAAGAAGCTAACTGGAGAAACAGCGCTGTTCTGCCGTAATGCACACCTTGGAGGAGCTAACCCCATGACAACCTGCACATTTTCAGAGTTTTAGATCTTCCCCGTTTCACACCCAGCATGTTAATTTGTGGTTTTGTAAAAAGGGATGTTCAGTGTCACAGGTAATTCTATACCATAAGGCAGCACGGAGGGGCCTCTGACCCACCATGCCAGGAGACGACACACAAATTTAGTTTTCTGAGAGTCTGTCTTGGAAAGTAAATGGATGGATATCACCATCGGTGTGGAATCTGCATATTCTCCCCCTGCCAAAACTGGTTGTGGGTATTAATCCCACATCTCAAAAGCAGACATGTTTGGTTAATCGGCCCCTTTAAATGGGAGACCTGCGGCCATTACAGGCTCTGCTGCCTGTTTCGTTCATTGATTTGACATCCATAACCGCCCCTGTGACACAAGGGTGTGCCATTAGCAGACCCCCATAACAAAACTGATGGGTAGTCTGAAAATATTAAATCACCAGTGCAACAGTGGGAGACAAAAGGAGAGCAGAATGTAGGGAGTACAGTCACCCAAGGGGTTGTGAAAGGCTGGCAATTAGTCACAAGTCATAGGACATGACATAAAGAATTGGGAACAAGCAAATTCATGGCCTAGAGCAGGGGTGTCGAAGTCCAGTCCTGGAGGGCCGCAGTGGCTGCAGGTTTTCATTCTAACCATCTTCTTAATTAGTGACCAATTTTTTCTGCTTATTACTTCTTTTAATTAATTTGACTCTGGCCCTTTAGTTGTTTCTTTTTCCTTAATTAGCAGCCAAACAATAATGAGACACAAAGCAAGCCGCCACATCACACAATATCTGAAAATAAAGAAAGGTGATGGTCTCAGTAAGGTTGATCTCTCAACTCACCAAAGCACTTTGACGATGTTCTTATAAAAAACAAAAAATCAACAGTTTTGGAAATGTCTGCTGTTGCAGAACGAGAGCAGCAACAAGCCATGGAATTAAATATCGAGTTTAATTCATAGCAAGCATCAGCTTCTCATTAAGAAACTGGTTGGAGTTTGAAGCCCAAGTTTAAGCTGGTCATCTGTTGGCTTGTTTCACATCTCATTTCTGTTTGGCTGTCATTTAATGAGGGTGGCACGGTGGTGCAGTGGGTAGCGCTGCTGCCTCGCAGTTAGGAGACCTGGGTTCGCTTCCCGGGTCCTCCCTGTCTGGAGTTTGCATGTTCTCCCCGTGTCTGCATGGGTTTCCTCCCACAGTCCAAAGACATGCAGGTTAGGTGGATTGGCGATTCTAAATTGGCCCTAGTGTGTGCTTGGTGTGTGGGTGTGTTTGTGTGTGTCCTGCAGTGGGTTGGCACCCTGCCTGGGATTGGTTCCTGCCTTGTGCTCTGTGTAGGCTGGGATTGGCTCCAGCAGACCCCTGTGACCCTGTGTTCGGATTCAGCGGGTTGGGAAATGGATGGATGGATGGATGTCATTTAATGAGGAAACAAATCAATTCAGAGGACTGAATCCTTCTAACATGGCTGTTAAAATAAAGGGAAAAAAGTGAATTAGCAGTGAAAACTGGTCACTGGTTAGGAAAAGGGTTAGATTGAAAACCTGCAGCCACTGCGGCCCTCCAGGCCTGGAGTTTGACACCTGTGGCCTAGAGAAATGGCTTTGGACCTCACAAACAGAAGAGGAGCTTGCCAGTCTGATGTCTCATGTTTAACGTACCTCCAGAGAATGGGAAAAAGAAAAAACAAAAAATCCCGGGATGGGATTGCGGCTGAACTTGCTGCAGCTGTTTACCCTTCATACGGCGCCGGCTTGGTCAGGCAGCACACTATTAGCTGTCAAAAAAAATGGACAAGGGGGACTGCGCTGGAAGGTCATACTCATTAGATTAATGTGATCTGGGCTGCGATTTTCAGCCATTTAAACTGACATGGTCCAGCAACAAGGTCAACAATGTTCTGCGAAGCGGGACACGTACACACCTGAGTTAAAACCAAAGAGACCAACTGATCTTTTACCAGAAACACAAGACAATAATCAGAATTGTAAACCAGAAAGTAAGTCAGAAAACCAAAAATAAATTGTTGAGTTTGTTGGACATCCCAAGAACCAAATGCCAAGCGTCCATGCTGCCCACCACTGGACTCTGGAGTGATGAACCACACTTCACTATCTGACAGTCTGATGGAGCATTCTGTGTTTGGCAGATGCCAGGAGAATGCCACCTTCTGCACTCCATAATGCCTACTGTTAACGTTTTTTGATGAGGGATACTGGCAGGGGTTGGGCTCGGCATCCCTGGTTCCAGTGAAGGGGACTCTTAATGCTACAGCATACAAAGAAATTTTAGAGCCAACAGTTTAGAGAACACAGAATGTCTGTGCCCCCTGTGCACAAAGACATGTCCGTAAAGACAGGGAGTGACTCAAGTGACCTGCACAAACCTACTGAGCACATTTGGGATGAAAAGGCACACTGACTGTGATCCGCATCTTCTCATTCGACATCAGTATCTGACCTCACAAAGGGGCACAAATTCACACAATCCAAAAAATCATAGAAAGAACAATGGAGGTTGTTAAAGGGGGGAACTCCATATTAATGCCCTTGGTCTGGAAATATGGATGGTCAGGTGTCCACAGGCCTTTAGCCATACAGTGTTTATACAGTTATACAAGGACAGGACTGTGCAAATGTCTTAGGCACTTGTGAAAAATTCTGCGTGAATGCTTTTAAAAATAATGCAATGAATAATTTTTAATAAACAACAAACTTCCTACAAAGTGCAGTAAACAGAAAAAAAAATAAACATGAATGAACTCAAGTCCACCCTTTGCCTTCTCTTAGGCCCACTGTCATGCAGTTTCTGAAGGTCCTTGTGTGGTCAGTTCCATTACACTTCCATTGCAGATGTTGGCTGTCTCAGTTGTAATCCCAGTCTGGCTCCATGATGTGAAGATCAGGGAACTGTAGGGTTGTGTTGCAGGATTCTCTGATCCCCCTTTTATAGTTTTGATTGTGTTTTTGGGATCATTATCATGCTGCTGCAGAATGAAGTTGAGATCAATCTGACACCTCCCTGATGGTATTAGATGGATGCATAACAATCTGCCCATACTTCTCAAAAGTGAGTGGGCCATCAATTTTGATCAGATCACCAACTGCGTTTGCAGAAATGTTTCCTCGGTCCTGCATAGACCCTCCACCGTTTATCCATGTACTGCTCTCCAGTCTTCTAGTGGGCAAACTGCCTACTTTTAGAGCCAAAATTTTCAGATTTTAACTCCTCAGTCCTACTATTTGTCTGCCCCTCAGTCCTTGTGTTTTCATGAGTAGCTGAATCATTTAGCTTTATTTCTAACTCAGAGGAATGGCTTTTTAGTCACAACACTTCCAAAAAGACCACTTCCAATAAGCCTGTAGTTGGGTGGAAGAGAGTCACAGTTCCTAGCTGAGAGTTTTGCTAGACATCTTCTCATTTTGAAGGCAACTAAACTTGATGCATTTCACGTTTGCTGCGCTCAGTTTCCAGGGCTGACCACTGTGTTTCTGTTACACAGCCTTACCTGTTTGTGCTTCTGCAGAAGAGCTTGGACAGCTCATCTGGAAACAGTTGTCTGCTTGGGAGGGGCCTTGATGGTGCCATCTTGTGTTTTGTCACCATGCTCACTATTGCCATGATTTGCAGGTTAAATCTCCACATCTACTGTGGGCCCCCATTTTTAGTATGCCTGTCCCTGGCCAGTTTTGCTCCCTCTACACGGCTGTTTCTGTTTCAGCTCATCCCTTTGAGTCAATCTGCACACATTGTCATTGATCAGCAGCATCTTAATCAAGCACTGGGTGGTATACCTGAAAAGATATTGTGTGTTTTAACTGGAAAGTGTTCTATTAGTATGTTGGTGGCAGTCAGATATCTTATTGCATGGATTCACATTTTGCAAAAGGAATGTCTGGAACTCTAAAACAGCACACTCTTTTATATTGACATATGGAGCTGAGACGTGACCAGTAAAAGGAGCACAGCAGGAGAAGTTAGATGTGGCAGAAATGAGAATGTGGAGATGTATGTGTCGAGTTAGAAAAAAAGGACAGAAAAAGAAATGAGATCATCAGAGGTACAATAAAAGTGGGAGAGATGTGTAAAGTACAGGAAAGTAGGTTGAAGTGGTATGAAGTTGTCATGAGGAGAGACAACAAATATGTGGGCAAAGGAGACAGGAGAAGAGAAAGAGAAGGAGGTCAAAGCAGAAGTGGATGGATAAAGTAAAAGAAGATCTGAAGGAAAAGGGCTTGGCTGGAGTGCTGTACGGAGAAGGCTGGTCAAAAACATTTACACCACATTGAAGTAGGAAAAGATGAAGAGGAGGAAAGAAGGGGTTAATGTAAAGACACCACAAAACGACTGAGATTTCACATCCAAAGAGTGTTAAAAGGTCATACTGTATTTGTTCTAAAAAGGGAACTTGGCCAAACAAAATTATGATGATACAGCAGGAACTTTAAGTGATATGTGCCCTTCCTACTCCACAGTCAAAAAATGGGGCAGGACATTTCAGCACAGAAGACAGAGAACATCCTGAGAGACCACCTAACATAACAATCCAAGTGTATGTCACTCACTCCCTGATCTTGAAGCCGTTTTTCTTAAACCATGGGTTGAGCCATTTTGAGTTTCGGGTTGGCGACGTTGGGTCGTGTATGGCTGCTAGTCACCAATTTATTTATGGCAATGGGTTGTGTATGGTTGGTGAAATGTGTCATTTAAGCAATTCTAAAAGGGGGACAAGGGTCTGGTGACCATCATGGAACAGGTCTCAAAAGCACTAAGTAGGGCAAGCTTGAGAAAAAAAAAAGTTTAAGAAACCCTGTCTTGCATGATCAACAAATATGTGCTAAAAAGACAGCAGAGACCTGGCACATATCTCAGGAAGATGTAGGCTACATCATTGTGAGAGCTCAGACATGAGGGAGCTCTCAACTAAATGGGTTCCTACATGCCTCAATGCTGACCAGACGGGTGGTCGAGTGGTTGCTTCACACAACATTTTGGACTGTTTCAGTAGGGATCCCTGGAGATTGTTAAATAAGCTTGTTAGTATGGAAGAAACTTGGATCCATATGTGTGAGCCAGAGACTAAAGAACAACATGTCCACAGAAGTCAGCAGGCAAGGTGATGGCTTCTGTCTTCTGGGACAATGATGGGATTCTTTTTGTTGATTACTTGGAAGAGGGTGCAGCCATCACTGCATAGTACCACTTATCACTGCTGGACAAGCTGAAGCTGGAACTGGTCTACAAACGTCAAGCAAAGCTTTCAAAGTGAGTCTTGTTTCATCAGGACAATGCGTCTCTTCACACGGTTGCCATCACACAGCAGAAACTGGCCAATGTATGCTATGAAGTGCTGAAACACGCGGCCAACTCACCTGACCTGACCCCTTCTGACTCCTGACAAATTTTCAAGCATTTAGGAAGCCACGTGAGTTGCTGATGAGTGGTTTGTGGTATAACCACCAGAGCTCTTCTTTGACAGGTAGAAGAAGTTGGAGCAATGAAGTGTGTTGAGCTCCAGGGTGATATGTTGTGTAAAAAAAAAGTTTCAAAGTTTTAGTTTGTTGTTATCTTCTAAAGGCCAAAGACTTACCAGTCTACCCCCATCATCATTTTTTAAAGCATTGTGATGGCACTTGACCAAAATATGATTTTGAACATAATCACAGTTAACAAAGCACTGGTTTAATACTCCAAAATTATATGCAGTTAGTTTGAGGTTAAACGTTCTTTTCAACCATCACTATAAATATGACTGACTGATATTCATTTAAGAGTAGGGAGAGAAAACAGATCTGCCAAAGGGCAAAATTAGAGAACTGAGAAATAGAATGCCTTAAGGGTTTAGACACGCAGATTTGGTCAAGAATTACAGAGTGCCAAAGGCAAATTAATCATAATCATCATCGTTTCAACTGAACCCAAAATCAAGGTTTGAAATAAAAAGCTCCTTACTATACTGACTTAGATAAGGAGACAGTATTTTGAAAGAGATGAGCCAGTAAAAGAGATGTAGTCAAATTACAGGGTGAGACGGACACAGAAAATCAAAGTACACTTTTACCAAGCCAAAAACAAAACACAAAAAGCAAAGCCAAAAACATGGCCAAAACACTCTCAAGCCTGAGATAAGGAAAAAGAAAGAACAGCACAAAGTCTTTTAGGGCACTATCCACAACATGAAAACATGGCAGACAATTCCGACAATAAAACCTATTGTATTAACACATTGGATGTCGGAAATTCCACAACCAGGCACCCAGCAACAGTGAGTTGTGTCTTGGCAATGGGAGATACAAAATGGCAGAAGCCATAACAAAATCAAAATTGGGGCAGAAATTCCACAAAATATTCTTACCAAAGTTATATAATCTTTTTGTGCAAAAATAATCTAGATATTTGGAGTCTTCATAGACCAGAACCCCTAACAGACACGTAAAGACCAGAAAAAGCTGTAAATAAAGGCTAAGAAAAACTAAAATGAAAATGAAATCATCACATAATAGTGTGATCATCTGATACATTCATCAGGTTTAGAAGTGTGCATGGAATCTGAACAGTAATTGAAAAGCATGATTGTTCCTAAACCAGACTGAAGAATGATCCTCGGGACCAAAACCCTTTCGACGGACTAGGAATTCAACCACAGAACTGCTGCTGCAAGAGTGCAGGACAAACTGAACTTCAAATTCCTATGTATCATTTTCAGATACAACTGGAGGAGGAGAAGGTGGGGTATAATAAGGACTACTTACTATGGAGCGTCTTCAACCGTTAAGACATGGAATGTTGCAAGTATCTTAAAATGAGCAGAACAAGCCAGAGTATAAGAAACAAAATCACCTCTCCTCCTAACGACAAATCGTACAGCCAATTTAAGGAACATCGTTGCATAGTGAGCCATACCTTCTGCTCTACCCTAAATACTGGAGCTGCTCTCTTTCTGCAGTCTGTAAATTGTTTGGTGGAGGCACCCACAATCCTTAGGTGTTTCCATACATGTTTCCATAAGCTGCCACTTATTCTACCCAGAGTGCACGAGATTTCAGAGAGCAACTGGAAGAAAAAAATCATTGTCAAAAAAACAAAGTGAAGGTTAGAACCAGGAGATAAACAACGCAGTAACCAAAGTCAAGAATCATGGGACAAAATCAAAATCAGAAAAGCCTGCTAAAAGTACAAAAACCCAGAGAAAAACAAAAAACAAAAGCAAAGATTTCTAATTGTTTGAAGGGTTTTGGAATCCATCTGGTCAGATAAGAAAGTACTCCCCTCAATGACCTTTACTGTCCCACTGCATTGTGATTGACAATACCATGACCTCTGAGGACCCGCCCAATCCAGATTAGTCCTGGCAACAGAAGCTAAAATGACACCGCCATTAAGGACAAAACAGCAACAATAAAACAGCTCAAATCAAAATCCAAAATCATGATTATATAAAGAATGAATATAGGTAATGGATTGTTGATGATAAAAAAAAAATCCAAAACCTCCAGATAAAATATTCAAAATAATCAACCCTGACAGCACTTAGGTTGCATACCAGCAAGGTACTCAGTCATGCTGGGAACAGAGGAGGACACGGAGGGAAAGTCTAATAGCTGATATGAAAAACATAAAGACACTCAAATGGTGACATCCACAAAAGAGTTATTTAAAATGTTTCTTGCTAATTCAGGTAAAAGCAAAATCTCACTGCAATTTAAAAAGAGGAACTGACTGTGCATCGACCGCTATATTCAGGAGGTTATCCTGAAGTTAAACTAGCCACACATCCCATTGGTTCACAAAAACATCTGTAAAATCAGGCCACAGATTGTGCACCACAATCTGAAATGACAGATGAAGGGAAGCAATGCAGTCTGCCATGAACTAGGAGTCCCAAGCACGGCGGAATTCCAAAGCACTTCCAATAATGTCCACAAGAGGGGGATAACACTGGCAAACCCCAGCTAGCAATACGGGCAAGCACTGAATCTTTAAAAAATTAAAGATTTATTGTTCACAAAGAAATATTCTAATCATAATGAAACTCTGTGGGCCACTTGCCTGACTCACAAAGGCAATCCAAATCAAACAAGTCCCAAAAGTAAGATCAAAAACAGAGCAGAAAGTCAAAAAATCACAGAAACCAAAATAAACCAAAGTTCATTCACCAACTCTGTAGCGTAGTCACAATGAGCCACCAAGAACTGTGGAAGACCCTCTGGATTTATCAGGTGGAGGGCAGTTCCTAGCAGTGATTGGCAGGTGGCCACGCCTCTTAGGGGACCACCCACAAAACACATGGCATATAACACAGGCACCTTATACACATAGAGAAACACAAATAAACACTGATGCACAAAAACAACACAAAAGAATCAAAAATGAGCAAAAGAGACACAAGGCATGAATTTGACGCACAGCCGGTGACCTCAGCCAATACTTGAGATGCAGGTACTTTTTTAAACAGAATAAAGTGTGTCGACACTGCCATCCTTTAAACCTGTGACGACAATAATGTCAGACATCATGACCTCTGTGACCATGCCCCCAGCAACCAGGTGCCGCATTTTGGCAAAGGGATTCACAAAATGGTGGCGCCTATAACAAAATCAAAATGATGGCACAAATGGCAGAGAAGTGAAATAATCTTTTTCTGCAAAAAAAAAAAAACAACATACTTGTAATCTTTACTGTCTGAAACAAGGTTATTATATTTAACAAAAACTAAAATCAAAACTGAAACTATTATTAAAAAAACATTTTCGTAAACTGAAATAAAATAATTAACAAAATCAAAATGAAAAACTAAACAAAACTATTAAAGTAGCTGGAAAGACTAACTGAAATAAAATAATAATTTACTAAAATAATTTTAGTTTTCATTTTTGAATTAATATTCTTGCTGTTAGTTTTTAACCCTTATAACTTTTAACTCTAAAACTGAAAGTCATCCACCACAAGTCACCAACACATATTCATCCAGTGAACGACGGCTGGTGAAGGAGGGCGGCTGTTCACACAGCATTTGCGGTGACAGAGCGAGCTGAATACGGGCGTAAAGCGTGTGGAATAGAAAGCAACTTACTATACTGCCTTTGTTTGCACTTGTATATCAAGATGTAATTCAAATGCCTGAAACTGGAATGTGGTGGTCAACAAAACCTTTACCGTATGGACAGAAAAATCACGAGTGAGTAACGTTTCAGTTTATTTCTCAGGTGCCTGCTTTTTGTTGACAGCAATTCCCCTGCCACTTCGCACATGAAGTATACGAAGTTTAGAGAAAGTATAGTAATCATGAAAAAAAATCAACTTTGACATTTTGATGAATCTTAATGTTTTAGACTTCCTCAAGTCCGAAAATACCATTTATTGGAATTATGTATGTGTGTGTGTGTGTGTAAACACGATAACTCAAAAATACAAGCAGATAGATGGATGAAATTCGGCATGTGGTTGTTACACCAGAATTGTAGATCTGTATTAACTTTTGGGCCAAATCCATCAACTGGAAGTGGTACTTTACCTGAACACATACTCAATTTTTTTTTTATTCATGCAGCTGCAGAGTCCGATTTAATCAACTTTACAATTTTATAATAATTGTTCAATATATTGTTAATTTGATTTGATTTATTGTTGATGGTTCTTTAATGTACATAATATAATCGTCTTGCGGTTTATTCCTCAAATATCCATCCCCATATCTGAGTACACAAGAAAGTCTACGGGAGACCACTCCCGATTTTTGAAAATAAAACAGCACTGATCGAAAGACTGACAAGGTCATCATACAAGATCAGCATATTGTTGCTGACCAATCACTTTTGCTTTAAAAACGTCGTTTAACAATGATGAGATACAAATCTTGTAAAATTCCTGAGTTGGCAATGTCTCCACTGAACTACAGGTAGGTGGGGGAAGAGAGTCTGCCAAGTGATGAAAAGCTAAACATACTAATGTGTTTTTGTATTTATGGTATATTTATTAATTTATCTTTTTTAGTTAATATTCATCATTCTTAATACAAGATATTGTGAAAATAATCCAATAGCAGAATTATGTTTTAAAATCTCTGTCCCCATTTTTTCAATGTTTCTCTCTTTCTCAAAATAGATAGTTGATATCATGATATTCTTTTTGTTCTTAACATTAGCCATATCATTCATATTTCATACCAGGGATTTTTCCTGCCTTGTATCCAAACCTGCTTGGATAGGCTCCAGGTTCCCTGAGATCCTGCTCTGGATAAACAGGTTTAGACAATGTATATATTGTTCTTAATCTCAGATGCTGTCTCTGTCATTTTGTGGCTGTCCATACTCTTATTACCTGCTCATGCTCTGCTCATTATGGGTTTGCTGTTCTTATTAATGGGCTATTCACGTCTCACTGTTCCTAATCTTCACACTACATGCTTGTATTTCTTTGTTTACCTCAATACAACTAGGTGGGGTCTGCACACTCATTCAAGCCTAAGAGCCCTGTTCTTCCTAAGCCCCCGTGATTTTTCATGACCACACCTGTCAGAACACAGTAGATTCTGTTTTCTGATTTTTTTATATCTTTTCAGGCCTGCAGGTGGCAACATTCTGTCTGTAAATTGTTTGTGCCTAAGCTGGAATCAGAGATCAGTAAGGCTGGTAGAAAATAACGAAGTCCAGTATTTGAGATTTTTGAATGCAATATTGAAGGCATTCATTATAAGCACATTGTCGTTTGAGCAGGATATGTTGTGTGCTGTAGACATTTAGAGTAAAAAAACCCTCACACCTTAAAATTCACCTAAATTTCATTACAAATTGGTACATTCTGGGCAATAAAAGGAAAAGAAAAAAAGTGCCAACAGTCAGCGCAGATTTGTTCAGCACAAATGACATTGAAAATATTTTAAAAATTATAAAATTGTGTGCTTCCCGGGTCCTCCCTGCGTGGAGTTTGCATGTTCTCCCCGTGTCTGCGTGGGTTTCCTCCGGGCGCTCTACGGTTTCCTCCCACAGTCCAAAGACATGCAGGTTAGGTGGATTGGCAATTCTAAATTGGCCCTAGTGTGTGCTTGGTGTGTGGGTGTGTTTGTGTGTGTCCTGCGGTGGGTTGGCACCCTGCCCAGGATTGGTTCCCTGCCTTGTGCCCTGTGTTGGCTGGGATTGGCTCCAGCAGACCCCCGTGACCCTGTGTTCGGATTCAGCGGGTTGGAAAATGGATGGATGGATGGATAAAATTGTGTAAAATTGTTCATATTCAGTACCTGGATTTGATTATGCTTGTTTTTTTAGACAAAAACAAAACCAAATATTAAAGTGTGTTGTGTAGTGTAGTAAGCTTCCACTAACATTAAACTCATATTATATCCAAACCCGTTAAGTGTACAGTGAGTTCTGTCTCATTGTGACACAAAAACTAAGCTCCATAGTAGCTCTTTAACCATACTCTAATTACTAAAACTAAAACTGAAACTAATATATATAAAAATAAAACAGAAATGTCTTTGTAAAATAAAAACTATATTAAATCTAAAAATACACGATGAAGGAAAAGTAAAACTGAACTGAATTTCCAAGTAAGATCAGAAAAAATATAGAAATAAAAACTAATATAAAAAGGCAAAACTTTAATAACCTTGGTCTGAAACCCCTAATAGGACTATAAAGATCAGGAAAAGTTCAAAGTGAAAGCTAAGAAATTTTGAAAACAAAATGGAATCATTCCACTAAAAATCTCCAGAATATATCCTCCTAAGTAGTCTTTGCAGAAGTGTTAAGAATTCAGAATGCTTAGGCCTTCTATTAACATGCCACACTTACACAGTTTCTTCCCTACTTGTTGTTACAACTGCTGAGCTCCACAAAACTCCAAAGAGGGGCTTCATCTTCACAGAAGGTCCCAAATATAAAAGGAGGCCTAAAAACAAAGTCTCCAGAAGCAGGCTTTGTGGCCTACACAGGACAAAAGAAGCCAAGCTTGCATTTCTTACAAAAAGGGAGACATGAACTGTTAAAAAAACCTGGTCAGAACGGTCCTTCGTAATTAAATATTTTATTAACAAAATATTTTAAAGAAATATGAGTAAAAGGACTCAAAAATGTTTGCTTATAAGACCCACAAAAAAGCTAACTAACTCAGTCCACGATCCAAGAATCTAAAGCCAGAAATCAATTTAAAAACATTCAAAAACCAGAGAGATCAAAACCAAGAGCACTTACAAAGACTGAAATCCAAAGACGAGTAAACGCCAACGCCTCAGCGAGGGCCTGAAATCTCGCGGACACTGAAATAAGGCTGAGTCTGAAGGGTTAGGAGGCCCTGCCCCCCTCGGTTCAACACTTTGAAGACTTTGAAAATAACAGACAGAATAAAGTGAATTGAAATGCTCACTCAAATACAGTACATATACTTAATGCTCAATAAAGAACAATAAAATAGAAAAAAGGGAGAAAAGAGGAACTTATGAGCCCAGAGCATCCTACAATAATAAAAATACAAAATAATGACTGCCACAGATGACTGCTTCTGCCCCAGCACACACCCTTCCCCTACTCCATACATATATTCAGACAAATGGCCAATACGTGTTAGACATTTCATGACTAGTATCCCAGTACATGCCGCCTTTGTTTCTCCACATGCTCACGTCCTTCTCCTCTCTTATTTATTTGGGTCTTCCATTTCTTTTTCTCTCTTAGTCAGATCCAGTTTCTTGGCAATGTGTCACCTGGGATAACCATCATTCTGCAAAATAAATTAATTAATAATTTAAAAAAAAATAAAGCAAAATGCTGACACGTTTCTGTTTCATTTTAGCCATTCTTGAACTCAGAACTGGACTTCAGGAATCCCAGTGCCTTTCAACACAAGTGAATGGAATAACAAGTTTCACTAGTGCCAATGCAATTGTAAAGGTTTCTCTAATAACCAATTAGCTAGTAAACATGACTGATTAACTGCGGTGGGCTAGCGCCCTGCCCAGGGTTTGTTTCCTGCCTTGCGCCCTGTGTTGGCTGGGTTTGGCTCCAGCAGACCCCAATGACCATGTAGTTAGGATATAGCGGGTTGGATAATGGATAGATGGATGGACATGACTGATTAAGGATTAGCTAAAAAAGTTTATCATTAGGACACCTAAAGAACTGATGCTGAAAATGGGGCTTTGCAGTCCTATGTGAATAATACATTTAAAAAAAATTGGTCATTTCAAGTAGTGATAGGTACTGAGCATGGGAAAGGTGTTATATAAATAAAATGTATTATGATTATTATTATTATTATTATTATTAGCAACACCAGTAATGCCTTGGCTGTACCAATTATCTTAATAAAAAATATTTATATGAATTTCTAATGTGGTAGGCTGGCGCCCTGCCCAGGGATTTATTCCTGCCTTGCACCCTGTGTTAGGATATAGTGGGTTGGATAATGGATGGATGAATGGATGAATTTCTATTAAAAAACATGAACATGTCTGTTTGTGTCCAGTTTTTTTGACAGATAATGTATATGCACACACACTTACTTTATACTGTATGTGATATATACACCCAGACACAATAATACACAGTGCAGAGCATACAGTATGTTGTTAGCTGTTGAAACACATCAATACCCCAATAGTGAAGTACGACCACAGTATATCAATACTAAACTAGTATCTTAGGGTTAATTATAAAAAAATAAATAAGTCTGTCCCCATAAAAGAATCAGATTGTTATACATTTCTATCGAGTAAACGCCATTTTTAACTCTTAGCTCATGCTTGTTTCCTCCTTTTGTGCCGAAATCTTCCTGCATTTGTTAAGCGCCGGTATCTGAAATGCGACTCTTCCTAAATCGGCCAGCAGATGGCGCCCTCAGCCTGATAGTGTGACCTGTGTGATGGTGCCTTTTTGCTGAGCGCCACAAAACTTTAATTTCTGAGTTACTTTAGTTTTATGAACCAATTAAATAAATTAATATAAATATACAGTATATGTTTATATTTTGCCATTTAGAAAATTAATCTTTTATGCATCTTTATTTTTCTTTATTGCTCTGCATTCTAAAAAAAGAGATGTTTTAATGCTTTTCACCTCCACTGTATTTATAAGTATGCGCTGGCGTTCCACGTCATTAACAGTGCCCTGCAGTGCCCTGCAGCAAAAAGCACAGCTTTATTTTGCGAATGTTGTGTCTTGATGGACACGTAATAATTTTTGGAATGTCAGGCAATAGTTTTTCATGGATCTTCTGATCATATTTTGATTGTTTTGAAAAAAAGTTATCATTTCAATTGTAATAATTATGTTTAATGCTTAAATTGCGTGAGTGACAGTATTTCATTATAAGGATGGCACAGTGGTGCACATTGCTGCCTCGCAGCTCCTGGAGCTGAGGATGACTTCATGGCTTAGCCGCTCCCGGTGTGGAGTTTACATTTTCTGAAGGCTTTTCAGTTTCCTCCCAACCTAAAGACACAGGGTCCATATTGTCACACGTACAGAGCACTGTGAACTTTTTATCTGCATGTGCGAATCAACATGAAACACAAGCCCACACTCCAGCATCGTATTCAGTGAGTGGAACTTTCTGGCCCCAACTCTTCAGCTGTCCTCACCTGACAAATCCGCAGACGATATGTGGTTGCATGCATGGACCCACTGGTTAGGTTGTGATAGACGGACAGCCAGTGTCAGTTTGGTTCTCCACAAAGCCTGACTGGCACAACTGGAGGCACCTGCCAGTCGTGGAGAATGTACGTCGTCCAAGGGACATCAGACTAAACTTCTGGAGGCTTCCTCCTCTCTTCTTATCTCCTTTATTCTGTAGCTCCCCCCACTGATCCCATCTTTCTTAAGTCAATAGAAATGATTTACGGCTTACACCGGAGATGAGGGAGCCTTTGTTTCCTCTTCCTTAACACAGCACACCCGTGGCAAGACTTCTGTGACATGAATACAGCTGAGGCCTTATTGTCAGATTAGAACTGGCAGGCAATGCCCACTTCTGTGGGTTTACGTCTGATGTCACCTACAATTACTTTGATACACCATAAGATCACTGGCATGTTCGGGGAATGATATTAAAACCGCTCAAAATGAAATTAGAGGAAAATAGACCTGTAAAGTCCAGAGGGTCATCTGCTGCTCAGATTATTCTCATGAGTGCCTTTCAGCCACCTCTCATGATTTGACGAAACTGTAAATGGCGCAACTCTAAACGGATTATGAACCGATTAATGTATTCACATTCATGTATGTATTTAATGTGGACTAAAGCTACTGTATATATTTGTTAAAACGAATTTCAACATCCTTGACAAAAGATACCAAAAAACACTAACAATGTACTACAGATATGAGGTAAGTGAATGTTGACTAAGTACTTAGTACTGAGTGTATTTTATTTACAAAAAACATGTGAACACAAATCTCTATAAATTAAACAGAAAGTCTGTCTGTCTGTCTGTTCCATATACTATCCTCCATCCTTTGACTGATTTGAGCCAAGTTTTGTGTAGTTACTATCTAGGACCAAATGAAAGAGACAGACTACTTTGGGACTCAAATTTTGGACCCTGGGGGTTCCAGTGGTTTCTGTTTTTCCCCTTTGTGCTACGGCTTGCACTCCAATGTCACCTGCTGACTCAGAACAAGTGAGACATTCAAACAGATTGAAGCCAAACAAACAGACAAGATGACCAGAACTTAACATGACTTGCCCAGTCAATACTGCATGCTGCTTCAATCTACTGTAATATTAAAAGAGTATGGTGCGCTTTTGTAGGGGTGTAGTGTGAGGCTTGATCGAGAGTGGACCTGGAATGGAACATGAAGGACAATCAGAGTGTTGTTGTTTAACTCCTGCTTGTCAGCGCTACAAACTGTCCACCTTGAACTATGAGGACGAGTTACACATGGCAGTATTTACAGTTACAACTCAGCAAGGAGTTACCACAATTCTGGAATCTAAACGGACACCAAAAAGAACAAGTTCTCCATTCAAGAGAGCAGATTCCTTGATGATGTGGCAATAACAACAGGGTCACCATTTTAAAAAATACACAAACCTTTGGTTTCTTTCCTTAACTCATTCTACAAATACAGGAAGCACCAGGTAGTTTGACTAGTATAATATATAAATATAACAATATAAAGGAATGATAAATGGGCTAATTCTGATGGTAGCTTTACTTTACAAAGAGAATACCTATTTCTAAAAAAGTCAATAATAATATGTATAATATACTTTACAATTCTAAAAATAAAAAACCCTGAAATACAAAGCTGCTTTGTTCTTTACTTTATCTTTGAGAACTCGAAAACTTGAACTTCATTCAAAGTCCATGTTTCTCAGATAATTCACTCTCCACTGATAATGTTGCAGAAAACTATGTGCACCATATGGACACCCACACTAGTAGTGCCAGGCATTTTAAACTTTCTAAAAGTACACATTTTAGGAAGTAGTGGCTTGACATAAGAAAGACAGAGCTTGTTCTGCTCACTTAAGAGGGTGCCAGAGAGTGACGACATGTTCCATGTTGATTAGTAAATGCGAGTAAGAAGTTGTGTGTTTTCTCTGTGTCTCTGTGAGTTTCCTTCAGGTGCACCGGGTTTCATCCTACACTCCAGAGACATGCAGGTAAGGTGGACTGCTGTTGTTAAATTAGCCCCAGTGAGTGTGTGTGTGTGTCTGCCACATAGTACTTGTCAAATACTACAGAGTAGAAGAAAAGGCGCGTATACCTGATGAGCCCCAATTTGGGTAAAATGTGTTGTGTACTCTTTGTATTATTTGACAGGCACTGTATGGCATATCTATGATCTGCTTCACACAGCTGAGAGGACATGGAGGATGTTTGCCAATTGGCCGACCACCCAAATAATCAGATTGCAACCAGACCTATTATATATATATATATATATATATATATATATATATATATATATATATATATATATATATATATATATATATATCTGCGGTGGGTTGGCACCCTGCCCGGGATTGGTCCCTGCCTCGTGCCCTGTGTTGGCTGGGATTGGCTCCAGCAGACCCCCGTGACCCTGTGTTCGGATTCAGTGGGTTGGAAAATGGATGGATGGATGGATATATATATATATATATATATATATATATATATATATATATATATATATATATATATATATATATATATATATATTGTGGTGAGTGGCTAGGGGTGGTACCCAGCCGGGAGGCCCAGGAGGACCGGAGGAGGGCTTATGCCTCCTCTAGATCACGAGGGGGCAACCACCCTGGTGGGTTTGGGGACCACAGGAACAGAGCTTAGAAGCTCAACCCTATAGGGGCCGATGGTCACCGCCAGGGGGCGAACCAATGCCTGAGGAGCCCTGGCCACACCTGGAAGTGCTGGGGGGAAGAAGACCAGGGACACCCAGAGTGCTTCCGGGTGCACAGCTAATTGGGAGGCACGTGGAGCACATCCGGGTGAGCATAAAAGGGGCCGCCTCCCTCCATTCGATGGCTGGAGTCAGGAGTGGAAAAGATGAGGTCTTGGAGGAGAGGAGTGGAGGCAGACCTGAGAAGAAGGCATTGGAAAGAAGGCCTGGACTTTGGGGGAGTTTTGGGGTTGTGTGTGGCACTTTATTTGTAAATATTGTAAGTAAACGTGTGTTGGGTGAGCTAACAATGTCTGCCTGTATGTGTCCGGGCCAGTTTTCACTATATGGGCAGCACGGTGGCGCAGTGGGTAGCGCTGCTGCCTCTTGGTTGGGAGACCTGGGGACCTGGGTTCTCTTCCCGGGTCCTCCCTGCGTGGAGTTTGCATGTTCTTCCCGTGTCTGTGTGGGTTTCCTCCGGGTGCTCCGGTTTCCTCCCACAGTCCAAAGACATGCAGGTTAGGTGGACTGGCGATTCTAAATTGGCCCTAGTGTGTGCTTGGTGTTTGTGTGTGTCCTGCGGTGGGTTGGCATCCTGCCCAGGATTGGTTCCTGCCCTGTGTTGGCTGGGATTGGCTCCAGCAGACCCCCGAGACCCTGTGTTTGGATTCAGCGGGTTGGAAAATGGATGGATATATATATATATATATATATATATATATATATATATATATATAAATATACACACACAGTATATACCTTACTCTATACAGTATAAAATGCTAAGGGTTGTGTTCATCTGTCACACAGTTACTCACACACCATGAGGCTATGACCAACAGCTTATGACATGATTTTGTGAAAGAAAAATTAACTGCTTGCAAGCTACTTAGGGTTAATAGCTGACAAAGCCATTTTGCTGTAACGGCAGGTTATTCATACAGGTGTCTGTCATAAGACAGGGTGCAGTAAGCTGACCGAGGAAAATTTCCAGTTCCTTAGGAACGCGTCTATTTGACACAAGAGAGCTGACCTTTCCTTCTTTAGGGTCTATCTGATCAGTGAAAAAATAAGAACAGATGGCCCATTAGCGTACTAAAACAAAATGCTTAAGTAAACGATATTATGTTTATTTTTGAATAATAAGGGGAAGGGGGAGGAAGAAGAAATTATAAAAAGCCAATAGAAAAAAATGTAACTTTGCTCTTCTGCCTTGCAATGTAGAATCTGCATACTCATCTGTGACTGAATAAAAAACTAACTGTTTGAACTTGTCTTGTCTTCTTCCACAATATTCACTGCATAAGCAAAAATGTGACTGATGCCAGCAACCACAAGGTTATTGTGGTCTTCATCTTTCCTACAGCAGGCTGCAAAGGGAAACTGATTGAGAAGGTGACATGGCACAAAGAAAAAGAAGAGCAGCAATATCTGTTGAGCGTGAAGCAAACTGCAGAAGCCAATTACATGATCGGAAGAAGAATAGCAGCTCTGGAATCTGTTAAACGTCAAGCACATGCAGTGCGGTACTCGCAAACTAGTGGGGCTGGACTATTGACAGTTGTGTGTGTGTGTGTGTGTGTGTGTGTGTGTATTCATATATACACATTGTCACACATGCACGCCTTCCTGGCTCGGTGAAGTAAGCAGTTCCACCCCTGAACAAGAGGGGGCGCTAACAGTATCTTCTAACAGTATCACCCAAGGACCATGTTTAGCTCTGCCCACTAGGCTCAGAGAAGACTTCACCCCTCCCAGTGCCACCCAGAGAAGGTGGTGTATGAAAAGGGCAGAGCTCAGACTGCCAGCACTACATTTTTGTGAGGCTGACCGTATTTTTATTTGATTTTGCTGCCACATGGCTGTACTTTTGTTATAATTTAAAGGGGTGACACAACTGGTGGTCCAATCTTTTTCCTGTCTACCCTATTCTACTCTCCTGGCCACCTTACAACACACATACACAACAAAACCACAAAATCACCAGTATGTTATATGCTAAGAGTTTTTTTTCCATACTTCTCTTAAATACTTGACGTTAGTACATATATAGGAGGACTATGCAAGCTCTCGCATATCAAATATGCTGCCAAACACTGGGACAAGTCGATCCTCACCTTGCTTTGTGCCCACTGCCCACACACTCTGAATGATCACCAGATGTGGCACTCCAGACTTGTGGCAGCCACTTTGTGATCCCTTCTCCTGTTCTTGAATCATCACCTTACCAACACCTCCCGCCACCAAAAGCACTGGATCCCCTTAAGCCCCACAGCACTCTCCTTTAAATAACCTGGGCTATGAAGGCTGTGGCAGAGACAGGATGCTTTGAAGGAGTTTGCCGTCGGCCAGGTGCTTCTCCATGCACAGACACTGTGCTTATAAAATAAAGGATGCAACTGGAAGAAAACTCTACATGAGCCAAATGTGGAAATACTGTAAGCATGGCAAGTAAAATAAAGAACAAACCAGCTGAAACGGAGACAATACTAAAAGAAAAGTAGAACTACAAACTTGATGAACATGAAGAAAATAAAGAAGCAAGGACGGCGAGTATAATGAGCACCTCTACGAAACCAAGTGCGGTGCATCCTAGGATTTGGAAGACCACCCCTAAAGGCCTCATGCGGGTCATAAGACAACATAAAGAGTTTAACGAGAGTGTGAGGTTTCATAAGGGCCCAGTTGTACATTTCCAGCATTTCTTTAGCATTTTTCAAGAGACCTTCCGGCTCTTTTTTTTTAACGTTTTTTAGCAGCTCTTCAGGTGTTTTCAAAGAAGCGTTTTACAGGGATGGTTGTGTGGGTTGTGAGGTGTTGTTGCGTCTCCAGATTGCCTTCTGTGACGTTAGTGCCTTTAATCCTGACGACCACAGTACTGAAGAGCAGGCGTCACCATGAGCGCACACATTGGGTTCCTCCTGTCCTGCAGCAAATGGAGTCGAGAAGCCAACTTTCAGCATCCTGAAAAATCCCAGGATTACACATGGGTGATGATAAGCACGTAAGTAGCGATACATGATAAAAAAAAAAAATCTTTGAATTATTTTGCAAAGAACAAAGAAATTGCCTGCTGCTGTTGGTGCAAAATGAAGTAAGAGCGTGAATCGGCTGTCACCATGGGGTCATCATGCACGGCAGTAATCGACTCAAAAGAACTGAACAGACGTGCAGTCACGTACATTTAATCCTGCATGTGCAGCCCAGCTTCGGGTTCCTGAGAGCCAGCAGTTATCAGAGCAGCACTGAAGAAAGGCAAAGAGCCAAACGTGGTGGACGGTGCGGTGATCATTTTCAGGATTCAGCAGCACAGCCAAGCAGAAAAGAGTGGGCTGCATACAATCCAGCAACAGAAAACTTTAAATAAAGTTTGCAATTAGTTTTATTTCAGCTATTTGCTAAAGATAATTTGAAACAGTGGGACCTGGAGGAGTCACCCAGGGACTCAGATTGAGGATGGATGTTCTTTACTACACAAAGGACTAAACGTACTGTTGTAATTACTGACACATTTCTAGTATTCAGTGTAGGGCTGGTCGGTATGACCAAAATTCTATATCACTGTATTTTTCAAAATTATACCAGTTTCACGGTATTCAACGGTATTTTTTTCCCATGCATGAGTGGATGTTAACCACATTTTCCACTGTAATTACTGCAGTAGACTGGCTAAGAATAACCTGTTCCACTGTCATGAGAATTGTACATTGTACAAAAAACATTTTAATGTGCACACAAGTATTAATACAGGTTTGCATGGCCCCATAAAGTGATAGTTTTCAAGGGGGTGGCACTAATGAAGAGAAGGAATCACACTGCATGACAGTTGCAGTCAAAATATAAGAACCATTTTATTGAACAAATTTTGCAAACAACTTAAACTATAATTTTGACAACATATTTTTAACCATCCAAAGAGGCATTTAGACTTAGTAAAATATCCAGCGGTGCTTGTCAAAGTTGTATTGCACTGAACACGTCTTAGAAAAGGAATAAAGAGTAAATATTTTTTGTAAACCAACTACACTTTCTGTTAATGTTAACAATCTCTCTGTCCACTGACACGTTAGCTATATGGACTGTAATGGCGTTGGTTATCTTGATCCACCGCTTGCTTTTTTTGTCATAGGCAGTACCTCTAGCAAATGCGTCTACAAGTAACGTCTGACTCGAGTGTCCTCTATCTTAGTTCCATAGATTCATGGTACTTCAATGCATGTTTGCGGCTAAGGTGGTGGAGCAAATTGCTCGTGTTACCTCCTCCGGCGACAACTTTAGCTCGACAGCATTTGCAGTAAATAGTTGTTTGGTCCTCATCCGACCTTTTAAAACCAAAATCTCCAGACAACAGACACGGCTGCTTTTTTCGGCAAAAGTTCTTCTGTGTCATCATGTTCAACTTTATCATCTGCTACAGCTTCAGTTTCGGAATGTTCTCTGTCCATTTTCACCGCTCAATACCTCCACTAACACATGTAGTCCGTTGCATGCGTGTTTAGCGGTGTAGCAGTGAAAAAGGTCCCCCCTTAAACATTTTCCCGCTGCGCCACTTTCCGAACGTTGTTTAGGCTATTTATACCGGTATTGCGGTATAAGAAAAATCCATATCACAACAAAAATAAAAAACAGTTTTCGGTATGAACCGGTATACCTCCCAGCACTAATTCAGTGTTAAAACAGGGAAAGAGACTCAGTTAACACGTCGATCAATCCAGAAACACCCGGGCAGAACATACAAACCCCACACAGCTGGCACAGTGAGGCAGGAACACCAGCTCTGCGCTGCCACTCTGCCTGTGCTGAACATTAACCAGATTACAACTCAATGTACGTTGAACCTCAGTTGAATTTCGGTCACTTGACCTCAAGGTGTGTGCACATGAAGTGTCCCTCAGTAGCTGTCACTACACAACCTAAGCACACGGGTGCACAGCCACACTGACATTTATGTTCAGTTTCAATGAGCTGCTGGATTCAGGAAGGGGTACTGACGTCCTGTAAAACACTTTCAGAGCAGTGAGCTTGACTATTGATTTCAATGGTACATGCGTTTGGCTGAAGATGTTCAAAAACTGCTGCAGACAGGCGTTTTATAAAATCCCTTGCTGAAACACTCATTGAAAGTAATGGCAAATAATTTTTCAAGCACTTTAGGGACATTCTGGACTAGCGCTAAAACATGTGAATGGGCCGTAAGTCAGGGGGTGTATTGTTTAAAAAGCATGATGGGGCAGGGGTTTGCTCGCAGTTTCCTCACAGTTTCAAGGACCAAAGTTCAAATCCAAACACCCCCTTTGTGAAGTCTGCACATTGTTCCTGTGTCCATGTGAGGGTTTTGTCCATGAATGTTGGTTTCATCCCAAGGCAAGTGGAACCAAATTAATGGCAGTAGCCTGTTTATGGCGATTCACAAGCATTCGATGACAGAATGGGGAAGAGGGGGTCCCCCTTGAGCACCACAATGCACTGCTATTCTAAGAAAAGGTGACATTACTCCAGGTGGGTCTCCTGTGAAACTAAGAGCAGTGCAACACATTAACATTCACTCGAAGAGCGGGGGTCCCACATGAAATGCCAACAACCAGAACACAGCAACATTCAAATGAAGGGCAGTGGGCAGTTTTGAGCACCGCTATACACTGGTGGTACTCTGTTGATGGTGATATTCATATATTTAATCTCCTTGTATGTCGCCCTCCCTACAGTATCTACAGAACTTGTTTTTATGTTGCACTGTGGTCCTGGGGAGCGCTATTTCCTATCGCTGTACTGGCCATGAACAGGTGATATGACAATAAACTCTTGAATTTGAACTTGAGCTGCTTGGATATTAAGTGAGATGCCCAAATAACCCTCAGACTGTACTCTACTGCCATCTTGTGGATAAAATAACATCACACTGTAAGAGAATCATTAGCGTTTCTTTTTATACTGTAGCAGTCTGAAAAACACCCAGCTAAGATTCACACCTCCTGTTGACGGTGATTTATTTATTTTTTTGGTGGGGACCCCAGGAACGCACCCAGCCTTGCCCCAAATCACGCACACTCTCTCACAGAGTCATCCATCAATCCATTATCCAACTCGCTGAATCCGAACACAGGGTCACGGGGGTCTGCTGGAGCCAATCCCAGCCAACACAGGGCACAAGGCAGGAATCAATCCTGGGCAGGGTGCCAACCCACCGCAGGACACACACAAACACACCCACACACCAAGCACACACTAGGGCCAATTTAGAATCGCCAATCCACCTAACCAGCATGTCTTTGGACTGTGGGAGGAAACCGGAGCGCCCGGAGGAAACCCACGCAGACACGGGGAGAACATGCAAACTCCACGCAGGGAGGACCTGGGAAGTGAACCCGGGTCTCCTAACTGTGAGGCAGCAGCGCTACCTACTGTGCCACCGTGCCGCCCTTCTCTCACAGAGTCAACGAAGCAAAAGACAATAAAACAGAATTTGACGAATGTATTAAACAATAATTGAAATCTAACTATGCAAACTTAAACGATCCCACCCCAGTTCCCTTTCTGGCGAATACACAATAAACATGAACTCAGAAACAACAAACAACTAACAAAAACTACAGACAATGAAGTCCATAACAAAATCTATAGGAAATGGCAACCACTGTAGTGAAATGATGGAGATTGAACAATCCAGAGATCAGTTCACTGTAAGTAAATGTAAAGAACAGTCCTACCGGTATATCCTGATGATGAAGAGTCCTCATGCAGCAGGCAGACACCAGACAGTCCATACACACGAACAGGAGATAATCCAGGACAAAAACAATAATCCAAAGGCAAGGAATGGGAAGACAAAACAGATGGGTAACTCCAGACACGACACAGCTCTATCTCTCTATATAACCGGCTTCCTTTTAAAACTCACACTGGCCTTCTTATCCCCAGCAGCCCCTGCACCCTTGGCAGGCATCCAATCAGAGCCACTGCAGGGACTGCTGGGAGATGAAGTTTTTACTCCCTGGTAGCACTGCTACAATACGTTCTGCCTCTCATCAAATTTCACGAGTGGGGCGGAGCCTTCAGCCAAAACCCAATGATGAGAAGCCGTAAAGTCAATTTTAGAAGAAATTGAAACTGAACTGTTAGTTTAATCAAGCCACAGTGAGGACAACGTCAGTTATGTGAGACGATGTGAGAATAGTGCAAAGGCAACATTTACCTGAAAGGGTGATTTGCTGTATTTTTGCCGCACCTTCAATTTTCTGTCAGTGACAAATAAAGTCACAGTACTCTGAAAACAGAAATTAACTCGTGAGCGTGACAGGCTTTTGTTGTAGCGCTGTGAACTTTTCTCTCTAGTGTGTTGTATTCATTACCAGCGTTTGTCCATTTGACTTCTTGTGCATGTCAATATGACAGCAATGTTCAGGGCCGACTCCAGCTTTTTTGTTGCCCTAGGCGAAGCTGTAAATGGCGCCCACCACCATCCTCTGCTTTTTGTGGAATCATCACGGCCAGGCCTGTACATAGAAACCTGCAGACATGAGAGAGGAGCCAGGACTGGGGAGAGCGACATATGGAGAGTGAGGATACATAACAGTGAATTTACAAACTGAGAATGCTGGGGTATTCAATTACATATAGCAGTGTCTGTTTACAAGACTGCCTTAGAAAAACAGGAGCTTGTTAGCAAGCTTTATTAGTTAGTTATTTTTGCATTTAACATTTCTCAAAAGAACAGTCACATAGTCACTTAAACCAGTTAAAATCCCCATAGGTTTCCATTTAAACCACCAGCCAGATGTGTACCTTACAATGTCTGTGACAGTCTGGTTAGAATCTTATTGTCGTGGACTAGGAGTCTCAGTAAGCACATAGTCCATAACACTTCAAATAATACCCACTAGAGGGAGAAATACCATCAAACCCCAGCTAGAAATGAGGGCAAGCACCGAATCTTTATAAAACAAATGCTCCGAAACAAAAGTAAGCTCCCCAGAGAACAAAAGACAAAATGGGTTTGCCTAAAACAAAAGGCAGACCAGGCGAGCAAGGCCACCAATACAGAAATCCAGAGCAAAACAGAGAAAACAGAGAAAAAAATGTCAAAAGGAGTAGGAGCTGAACACACCCCTGATGAACCCCAAAATCAACTGGGAAAAACACAAAGGTTCTGCCTCCACTCTGCACAGCACTCACAGTACCAGTGTACAGGCCGGCCATGATATCCAGCAACCTGGAGGGGATCCCGCAAACACAAAGTATGTCCCACAGGGCAGCTCGATTAACTGAGTCGGACGCTTTCCAAAAATCAACAAAGGCTGCAAAGAAACTCTGCCGATATTCGCGTTTGCGCTCCATGAGAACCCTCAGTGCCAGGAGGCAGTCGATGGTAGACTTCTTAGGCGTAAAACCAGACTGTTCTGGTCGCTGGTAGGTGAGCAAGTGACCATGGATCCTATTGAGGATGACCCTAGTAAGGACCTTTCCCAGCACTGAGAGCAGTGTTATCCCACTGTAGTTGGCGCTCACCCTGTGCTTTTCAGATAGGGATGACAAATCCCGTTTTCCAGTCAATTGGGATGACTCCCATCTCCTATATGGAAGCAAAGATTGCTTGCAATACACGGAGGACAGTCTTACAACCAGCCTGGAGAAATTCACCCCAAATACCACAGATCCCTGCAGCCTTTTCTCCCCTCAGCTGGTTCACACCTGTGCAATTTCAGTGAGATTGGGTGGTTTACACCCAATTGGAGGATCAGCCTCAAGTACCATGGACCCAGAGATGTTTAATGTCCTAGCTAGAGGATCAGCTTTAAACATCTGCTGAAAGTAGCCAGCCCAGTGGGTCACAACTGCAGCATCATCCGGAAGGACTTTTCCATCGCCTGCCCTGACTGCGACTCTCCGAAGAACAGATTTGGATGTGCGTAATGCTTTGATTCTCTGTAAGCAGGACATGGGTCACTAGACCATAGATGGTGTGCCACTTGTTCACAGATTCCTCTAACAAACACCTCTTTATCTGCCCTCAGTGTGTGGGATAGCGGGTCCACAGCTCAGATCAATGGCCACTTTTTAAATACATAAGCGCCGCACTCGCGGCTTAAAGAGAGGGCGTGGTAGTGTGGCCGTGATGTGGACGGTCCTCACTTAAGTGCACAGGTGAGGACAATTCCGGATCTGTACTTGCTGCTGGGAGCTGCTAATTGCCACACCTGATCCACGTCTCTGTAATATTTAATAGAAGTGCCAGGTGGAAGAGGGGAAAAGATAGAGAGGGGAAAAAAGGAGAGAGGAAGAAAGAGAGAGAGAAGAGACGGAGGTTAATGGGCAAGAAGGCGGCAGGAAGAAGAAAGCCGGTGCGTGAGGAGGTTGGACGGTAATGCAGCTGGTAGGAGAGCCCCAGCAGAGTGTTTGGCCGACTCTCAGAGGGGGCTGATTGAAGCGGTCGCTCCGCTCCAGCTGAGCAGTTTGGAGGAGCTGGAGTGACCGGTAGTGGACTCGACTGGCTGCTGAAGGAAGCGGAGTCATGCAGGCTTTGGGTGTGTTGAGCACCAGTGTGAGTGTCCTGACCGCTGGGGAAGGAACCCAAGTCTCGGTGCGGCTGAAACCCGACGTAGCTGGGGATCGGAAGGCTACCGGACCAGAAATGATGGAGCTGCATTTTACTGGTAGGCGACTCCCCTGTTGTGGGGCCTGAATGGGAGAAGCAGGGGAGCTGCCAGTAGAAGAACGCACCTGGCTTTAGTTTTAAAAAGACTCCCTCCAGCCATTGTTTTTACCCTCGTTGTTTTAAACAATTTTTTTTTCTATTGTGTTTTTAACCTCCTCCTTTTCACCTGTTTTTATTTGATTATTTATTTGAAGATTTCAGAGACACTGCACTTATTTCTTTGAACACTGTTTTGATTTTGTTGATTTTTTTTTAAAAATAAAAGCACTTTGCACTTTAAGCAAAACCCCCTTGCTTCATTGTTGTGCCTCACTGTCCAGGTCATCGGTGACATTACCGACGGTGTTGGGTTCGAGAGCTCCCAGAAGCTGTATGGGAGCATGGAGCAGAACCTGCATCGTCACACCGTGCCCTCGCATCCATCTTCTCAGTTCCCAGTACGGACTTGAATTGCCATCAAGCCGTGTGCTGCGGCATCTCTTGATGATATCCAGGGTGCCCTGCGAGATAAAACACCGGCAACACCAACACAACCCTTAATAACTTTCAGTGTTTTGTCATGGAAGGTCTCCCACATCATATTAGGATCAGCAGGCATACCCAAGTCTGCAAGTTCCTTACATAAACTGCGTGCAAACTCATTAGAAACTGCCTGATGTTGGAGTCTGGCCAGGTCCAGCCTCATTCTGCTAGTAGGTGGTAAGCCTACTGGACCTTAGCAAGAACAAGTATGTGGTCAGAATTCACAAATGGGCACTTCTATAGGCCCTGCAGTTCTATAGGAGCCTCCAGTGTCCACCCTCGAAAATGCAGTCAGTCTCCTTCACTGCATCACTAGTATTGGAGTACCAAGACCAACGATGCAACTCAGGGCGCTGGAACCAGGATCCAGCGATCCACAACCCCTGACATTTTGCAAAGCCAAGGAACATGAAGTCTTTTTCACCACAGTTGCCAGACCGAAGGGGACTGACACAATCCTCAATAGCCAGCTCTGTTCGTTCGAGTGGTCGCATTGAAGTCACTCTTGCAAAATAATATCTAATCAATGTGTGACTTTAGGGAGTTTTTTTTTCCAGTCAGAGATGTACTATAGACAATTTTTTAGCATGCCAAGCAGGGCCGGATTTATATGAAAAGAGGCCCTAGGCTATTCCACTTATGAGGCCCTTTCACCTTCCATTTTTAAGTTTGTAAATTATATGAGAGATAATAAAATACGTAATACGCGTTGATCTTAACCAATACATTTTAATGTTTGTTTATTAGTCATATGCGTAGAATTTCTCCTTATTTTCGGTTCAGTGTTTTAGTGTTCACTGTTTTTAGAAGAGTGTAATTTTAATTTTGCTAACAATTTGAATGTAGGCCCCTCTTGATCTTGAGGCCCTAGGCTGAAGCCTAGTTAGCCTATAGGAAAATCCGGCCCTGATGCCAAGAGTGAATGTCATCGTAGATGACAGCGAACAATGGAGGACGATATTTGCCAACTTTAAATACATGTTTTAATATAAGCCTGTTTGGGAGATGATTATAGTTTGAATTAAATCAGCCTTCAGTCAAGGCTGCAGTGCTGTTGCCATATAAATCAAGCACTTCTGTGTCTTCTATGCTACAGCTGAGGATTCTTATTAATTATTATTATCATTGTTATACTGTTCTTGTTATTGTGTCCAGTACATCAAAAATGTTAAAACCAAACACTGAAAATAACAATATAATCAGACAGTCATGCTGAGTCCGAGTGCTCCTACGTCTGAGATTGTATTGTTTAAAAACATGTTGCCTTCCTAAGTAACCACCTAATTGGCCTAAATGGTGGAGTCTTCCCTAACAGAGTTTGCCTTTGATGGAAAAGTGAATGTTTCCAGTGGTTTTATTTAATGTTGACATGGACATTTACGGTTTGCACAGATGAGTCGTGTGTGGTTTATGAAGTTGTGTTGATTCTTTTGATCAAATGGGGTTGCTTTCATGCCTAGGGTCTTAGCTCTTCAAAAACCAGTTAGACATGAAGACTATCGCCGTATTGTCAGTCCACTCAGTGACTTGAAACGACGAGCTCCTCTGTCACCCCTCGCGAGTGCGGACCACTAAAATCGGCCGCTTAGTCAACGGAGCTGCAGAAAGCCGCAGAAAGCTAAACTTCATGGACGGACAAAGTGACTGCACGGCTCGCGTAACAAGTTGATCCCATCGCGCTTTTATTGCATTAAATGCTCAATTCATAGCTGTTTAATTGCTTTGTTTAGTAAGAGGCTCTCGTTGAAAACGATATCAGTAAAATGCAGAGACTTTTAGCGACCTTTGTAAAATTGCACATTGCTAGTGCACGAAACAAAGGGATGAAAAGAAATCGGTTCAGACACGAACACAAAGCGGCTTCCGCGTGCAAACTGCCAGGGTGCCTCTTTCTCGGTGGGAGTGGCAGTGGGCGTGGCTTCCCGTCTCCTATGTGTGTGTTTGACGTTTCCCTGGTTACACCCTGTCAGGAGGCGTCTGCGCTCAGCTGCTATCTGCCACTGCAGCGACTGCCCGATGGAGATAAAGGAACAAGAGGATCGGCTCTTGTCAGTGTCTCGCAGCTTCTCCGGTAAAGCGTCTCCTTTGTGGCGTGTCAACGACGACTAGCAGAGGATGGCGGAGATCGAGCAGCCCACTGAAGTAAGTGGTGCAGCGTAACCCCGTGGTTTTTAAGGGCGCCTTTTTTGGAGCCACTTTGGGAGATAAGCAGACGTTGAGACTCGCGTTCCCGCGACTACACGCGCCTCTCAAATAGAGAACGACTAGAGGGTTGCAACTCTGATGTCATTATTATAAAGTGCGCAGTACATGGATCTGGGATGTCAAAAATGTCTCTCGGTTAGTATTGTTGGCAGCATGTCTGCAGTAGCAGTTTTGTCGTATTTTTAAAGAGTTTAGTGCACAATGCAATGCGATTAACTGTCACCGCGGTTACACGTAGGCGAGGGTGGGTACAATTCGGGCCAACTGGTCACCCTATCTGCTCATTCTCAAGGCAGTCTTTACGCACCGATTTGTGTTTCCCTCGTAAGTGCGATTCGGGTGACGTGGGTTCAAGACGTTTCGTGCTCAGTTTGGATGTGCGCAGGAAGAGACGCGCCCACTCCGTTAAATCGACCGAAAGGACCCTCAAGTTTCTTTGTGGGCTGAAGCCCAATGGAGAACATTCGGCTATCGCCTGCATTTTGAGGGCTACCCTGTAACTTTTTATAATAGTCTGTACTTTAAATTCACTTGATGGCAGGGTGCGTTGTCTGTGTAAGTAGCTTTTGTTTGCATTTTCAACGCATCGTCCCCAAGAAAAGTGTGGAGGACGCTACATGGAGCAACCGTTGATAACTTATACATTGAAAGGTATGGTGCACACTTTATTTAGCAATTAGTTTCAAGTTTTATAATAATAATTCATGCCAAGAAATTGTCCATGTGGAGTTTGCATGTTCTCCCCACCTCTTTGAGCTTTCCTCCTTCGGTCTCAAATATATGCAATTTAGTTTAATCTGCGTTTGTGCCTGTGCTTGTGTGAATAAATGGGTCCTGTGATGGCCACTTATTCTTCTTCTTACCAAATACCAAATTATTATTGTCCTTTTGTAAATTTTGTCAGGCTGTGTTTTGTATGTAGTGGTTGAGGACTCCAAACTCTGTGGTTGTGAGTTTAAAGTCACTTCACCTGCCAGTACTCCAATTGGAAAAAAACAAAAAACCCTAACCCTAATTATTATTATTATTGGGTTCACTGAGCATGGAACAATTGTTTGATTGCTCTGAATGACAATGGTGAAGTGCCCTCTGCGATGGACCAGCCTTCTTCATTTCTCTGGTGCCCACTAGGGGAGTAGCTAATTTTAGCGCTTATTAGGAGACTTCAATGCTCACGTGGGCAATGACAGTGAGACCTGGAAGGGCGTGATTGGGAGGAATGGCCCCCCTGATCTGAACCCGAGCGGTGTTTTGTTATTGGACTTCTGTGCTCGTCATGGATTGTCCATAACGAACACCATGTTCAAGCATAGGGGTGTTCATATGTGCACTTGGCACCAGGACACCCTAGGCTCAGTTCGATGATCGACTTTGTGGTCGTGTCGTCGGACTTGCGGCCACATGTCTTGGACACTCGGGTGAAGAGAGGGGCGGAGCTGTCAACTGATCACCACCTGGTGGTGAGTTGGCTTCGATGGTGGGGGAGGATGCCGGTCAGGCGTGGTAGGCCCAAACGTGTTGTGAGGGTCTGCTGGGAACGTCTGGCAGAGCCCCCTGTCAGAAGTAGCTTCAACTCCCACCTCCGGCAGAACTTCGACCACATCCCGAGGGAGGTGGGGGACATTGAGTCCGAATGGGCCATGTTCCGTGCCTCTATTGTTGAGGCAGCTGACCGGAGCTGTGGCCGTAAGGTGGTCGGTGCCTGTCGTGGCGGCAATCCCCGAACCCGCTGGTGGACACCGGCGGTGAAGGATGCCGTCAAGCTGAAGAAGGAGTCCTACAGGACCCTTTTGTCCTGTGGGGCCCCGGAGGCAGCTGATAGGTACCGGCAGGCCAAGCGGAATGCGGCTTTGGTGGTTGCTGAGGCAAAAACTCGGGCATGGGAGGAGTTTGGGGAGGCCATGGAGAATGACTTTCGGACGGCTTCGAGGAGATTCTGGTCCACCATCCGGCGTCTCAGGAAGGGGAAGCAGTGCAGTGTCAACACTGTATATGGTGGGGATGGTGCGCTGCTGACCTCGACTCGGGACGTTGTGGGTCGGTGGGGGGAATACTTCGAAGACCTCCTCAATCCCATTAACATGCCTTCCAATGAGGAAGCAGAGCCTGGGGACTCAGAGGTGGGCTCCCCCATCTCTGGGACTGAGGTCACCGAGGTGGTCAAAAAACTCCTTGGTGGCAGGGCCCCGGGGGTGGATGAGATACGCCCGGAGTTCCTCAAGGCTCTGGATGTTGTAGGACTGTCTTGGCTGACACGCCTCTGCAACATCGCATGGACATCAGGGACAGTGCCTCTGGATTGGCAGACCGGGGTGGTGGTCCCCCTCTTTAAGAAGGGGGATCGGAGGGTGTGTTCCAACTACAGAGGGATCACACTCCTCAGCCTCCCTGGAAAAGTCTATTCAGGGGTCCTGGAGAGGAGGGTCCGTCGGATAGTCGAGCCTCGGATTCAGGAGGAACAGTGTGGTTTTCGTCCTGGTCGCGGAACAGTGGACCAGCTCTATACCCTTAGCAGGGTCCTGGAGGGTGCATGGGAGTTTGCCCAACTAGTCTACATGTGTTTTGTGGACTTAGAAAAGGCATTCAACCGTGTCCCTCGGGGAATCCTGTGGGGGGTACTCCGAGAGTATGGGGTACCGGCCCCCCTGATAAGGGCTGTTCAGTCCCTGTACGATCAGTGCCAGAGCTTGGTCCGCATTGCCGGCAGTAAGTCGAACCCGTTTCCAGTGAGAGTTGGACTCCGCCAGGGCTGCCCTTTGTCACCGATTCTGTTCATAACTTTTATGGACAGAATTTCTAGGCGCAGCCAGGGTGTTGAGGGGGTCCGGTTTGGTGGGCTCAGGATTGGGTCACTGCTTTTTGCAGATGATGTTGTCCTGTTTGCTTCATCAGGCCGTGATCTTCAGCTCTCTCTGGATCGGTTCGCAGCCGAGTGTGAAGCGGCTGGGATGAGAATCAGCACCTCCAAATCCGAGACCATGGTCCTCAACCGGAAAAGGGTGGAGTGCCCTCTCAGGGTTGGTAGCGAGATCCTGCCCCAAGTGGAGGAGTTCAAGTATCTCGGGGTCTTGTTCACGAGTGAGGGAAGAATGGAGCGTGAGATCGACAGGCGGATCGGTGCGGCATCCGCAGTAATGCGGGCGTTGCATCGGTCTGTCATGGTGAAAAAGGAGCTGAGCCGCAAGGCGAAGCTCTCAATTTACCAGTCGATCTATGTTCCTACCCTCACCTATGGTCATGAGCTATGGGTAGTGACCGAAAGAACGAGATCGCGAATACAAGCGGCTGAAATGAGTTTCCTCCGCAGGGTGTCTGGGCTTTCCCTTAAAGACAGGGTGAGAAGCTCAGTCATCCGGGAGGGGCTCAGAGTAGAGCCGCTGCTCCTCCGCATCGAGAGGAGTCAGATGAGGTGGCTCGGGCATCTGATCAGGATGCCTCCTGGACGCCTCCCTGGTGAGGTGTTCCAGGCACGTCCAACCGGGAGGAGGCCCCGGGGAAGACCCAGGACACGCTGGAGGGACTATGTCTCTCGACTGGCCTGGGAACGCCTTGGGATTCTCCCGGAAGAGCTAGAAGAAGTGGCCGGGGAGAGGGAAGTCTGGGCATCTCTGCTCAAGCTGCTGCCCCCGCGACCCGACCTCGGATAAGCGGGAGACAATGGATGGATGGATGGATGGATTAGGGGCTTACCCTGGATTTCCCCTTGGAACTTTTGCACTATTGACATCTGGGGTAAGAGGAGACCCCCCTTGGAATATTCGCATTGTCAGCGGCCATTAACAAGAACAACCAGGGCTGGCCTCTAGAAGATCGGGGGCTATATGTCTGATTTCAGAAACTAACGCCCAGAAGCCCACTGTAATAACGTCACTGGTGCCAACAGTGCTGTCATTGCTAGCAAACCTCAATAGCTAAAACTTCAGATTTAGAAAAGGTACAGATGTTGTCCTGAGTTATGAGACTATTCCACATACAAATCATGCAATAGCTCAATGGTGTGGTCATCCCCCAATAATGAAAACTTCCCCCCAATAATGAAAACTTCCCCTCTATTAAAACGAACCCCGCCCTTCTCTGTCAGTCATTAACAGGTTGGCAGTACCCCTCCAAATCCCTTTCAAGGCTCTGCTCAGTTTATTTAGTGAGGTGAGATGCAGCCATTCTTGATTTCCTCTGTTCACACGACAACTGTTTGGCTAGTGGGATGAGCAAAAATATTTTTGAGTAGGACCAGGAGATAAGACAAAGTCAAAAAGGTTCGAAACTGTGACCGAAGAGACTAAGAAATCAACAATCAGAATGGAAATGAGAGGCAAAAGTCAAAGTGAAAAAAATAGCATCCAAAAAAGACAATTGAGTAAACAGTTTAAAGAATAAATACATTCAACAAAAAGGGTTTTCTATCCGCATGAGGAAGTACTCAAAAAGACAACCTTTTAACCTGTCGTGTCATAATCAGGAGGTCACAATCTTTGAGGAAACACCCCTAACATTGCAGGTACTGACACTCACAGCAAAAGAAACAAGTGAGGGAGAAAAACAAAATGGCAGCGATGACAGTACAAAGCAATTCACACCACACAAAGTGGGCGATGATTCAATAAACTCACCTCTGAAGCTGATTCCTTGCCTTGAAACCCCCCTAAAAAGATTGAAAGAACATACCATTTAATGCACTCATAAAATGTTTCCAGCAATTCATGATTACAATAATGACCCTATAGCTGGGCCTGTTCTGATCCTGGGCCTCATTGCTAACAAACCAAGGGGTCTGTCCGTCACTCAGACTCACTCACTTGCTTGTCAGCATTCCCATCCTGTCCAAAACACGGGAAATCAAACCTGACGGCGCATTTCCTGCACCACTAATTTCCTCCTGTCTCAGTGAATTAGCTTATTGATGTAAATTCTCAAAGGTCCGCTTTACACCCAGCGCTTTTGGTGGTCCCATCTCACACATTAAACACCCAGGTGTAAATGCATTTGTGATCCGATCACTCAGACCTCATTCAGCCAAAAGGGACAAAGGCGGCGTCAACAGTCCACATCCCATAAGCACGCGAGCCGAAGCCTGTCTGTGCTGACATAGTGTGGATACTGGAAAGGGGGTCTTAAATTTGAACGTGAGTGTAAAATCCAAGTGTGAAACATATGTTAATGTCAGGTGTAAAGGAGGACAACTTTTTCCTCAGTTTACAAGTCTGAGCTATGACATCTTCTCAATGCTGAATGTCACATAAATGATGACAATGACTTCAAAGACAACATTAAAAACTACATCAGGCAGCAGCCATTTAGTGGGCATAAAAAGCAAACAAATGATTGTTAATGGTCTGGTACCTTATTTCAGTTTCGATGGACGGCTTTTAAGAAAATCATTTTTATGTTTATTTGTCATTAAGAGATACTTTTAACAATGTCAAAAATTAGTCACCTACTCCTGCAATGCCATTTCATTACTTTCTCGTATACAAAGTATAGGGAAAATATTATAATTGTCCAAAGATTCTGCTTCGAGAGTTTGATGAATATGGAGAGAACACAGATTATGATAATCTCTGGCCTCCTCTGATTATTATGAGGTATCATACGTGGAGAGCCTGTCACTTAAGCGTGATACCAGCTTCCCATAGGACAAGTCCCAATGCCACATGGTTAGCTTCTCCTGGGAATGTCATGTGACAGCAATACTTTGCGTAGGTAGAAACGTCTTTTCCTAGAACACCATCTACTTTCTAATTCATACTCTGCCTCCTTGGAGGATCAGTTGCAGAGTGCTTAATATAACGTGTCACGGGATTTCATGCCATAACACACTGCTGCTTGTATACAATTGTTTCACTTTTTTTACATAGACTAATAAAATACAGACATGCACCTATATGTATGGTGTATACTGCTATACAGGGGGTGTGTATAAAGGTTTATAAGGTCATTATTGTCATGTGTACAGAGCACTGATAAATTCTTACTTGTATGCACGACACAACGTCACTCTCCAGCCGGTCGCATGACTAGGGAATAGAACAAGGTTACCTCAAAAGTTCTGTTCTTGCTTGAAGTCCTCAATGTCAGATACCAAAGATCCTAAACACTAAATGGTCAGAAAACCACAAAATCTCACAAATGGAGGAACTGCAAAAAAGTACAGCCAAACAACAAAGCAGAAAGGCAAGAATGTCACAATGCTGAGGCTGAGGCAGCAAGAGTCCTATAGAGGACCACGGCATGCGAGAGCGCTTTGTATTTCACGCAACAGATGTAATTAAGGGAAAGGGACATTAGTAACACAAGAGAAAAATGCAAATCAAACAGCAACAAGGGACTGAGGGAAATCAAAAAAACAAGAAAATAACAAGATTTAACAAAAAATTTGAACTCTTCTTCTAGGATGGATATATTGGGGCTATGGGTGGGTACTTAACCTTAACAAAAAGTGACTCCTTCAGCGTAGCCCCATCCTAGATGAACAAACTGATCCACAGACTTGAATTTGGGATCATTTCTGACACACTTCACCCGTTTCCGTCCCCAAGTTTTCATGCAAGTTGGACACTTTATTGTGGGTGCCTATATTCTTTCACAAAGTTGGAACTCCATGTTTCAATCCTTTTAGTTTTCAGATTATTTGAAACTGACCCACCTTACCGTTTTAACTTTTGAGTTGTATGTGTTGAGATTCCTGGCCTGTGTCTGAGGGCCTCTTGTAACTGCTGAGATTCCCTACCAGCACTCTGAGCTCCTTCTACCTCTCAAAGATGTGCATCCCAGCCATTGGACCGGCTTTCTCTATGAGGTGGGGTCCTTCCTGGATAGGACGCCAGTCTGTGTCATACATCAGCAGTTTGCAATCACAAATCAAATTATCTTGGGAGGGAAGACAGAGGACTATGAGGAAAAACAAGAACATAGTAGGAAAGTGTGAACATTTTTATGGACGGGGGTCATGCCAGAAATTGTAACCAGAATAGGGTGAAAAAATGAGTGAACGTCATTATCATTTCAGACATGTTTAAGTTTGCAAGGATTATTGTAGGAAAATGGGAAATGACAGATGGGGTCTGGGATAGCAGCCCAATTTAGCCTATGTGGAAAAGAAGCTAAATACACTAAAGGAATTTTTAAATGTTGAAAAAGGTTAAAAATGTGATCACCGCCATATTTATAGCCTCACTTGCATTTTTTTTTTTTGCTAGGAATACTAGGGAGGGTTTTAAGTTTGTGACCAGGAGAAGAGATGTGGTCAAAAATACCAATGAAAAAGTTCAAAACCGGGAAGACGTATGATCAACCAAATCAAGAACGTAGTCATAGTCAAAGAACAGGCAAGCATCTAAAAAGCAAAAGAAAACAGAGAATCTAACAGCGACATGCAGAAGTTCAGGTTAGAAAGGGTTTATTTAGGAATCTATCAACTTAAATAAGGACCTGATCTTTCCAAGCAATTTTTAACGCCAACGAGAAATGGGATAGAGATCATAACTTCCGAAGACACAGCCAAACAACCAACAAACAACCAACTGAAATAAACAACCTTTGAAAACACACCAGTGCAGCGTCGGAAACTGATGTGCAAAATGGAGCTGGGAACACCTATCGAAGATGGCGGCAAAGGTAGTAAAATTAAACACCATCCAAGATGGTGGCAAAAACAGTACAAATAAATATTTCATATAAATAATAATGATAAAAATAAATTGAAATTGTCAAAACTAACAGAAGATTCGTTACCTACAGTGTTGCTCCTTTTGTCCACCCTTGGCCCCAAAAACCCATGTGTCAGGTTAACAGTCAACTCCTAACTGGACCGGGGTGGGACGGTGTGTAAGAGGACCCAATGACAGTGCTGCACTCAGGGCTGTTAGAATTACAATTACACCCTAACCCTGAACTGAGTGAGATGTTAATAAGAGCCCCCGTGATCAGTGCAGAAGCCCCCTTCTCACCTGTGCAGCTTTAATTTGGCCTGGCGGCTCCTGCTAGTTCTGGTATGACTGAAGGGTAGATGCGTATGCAGGTCTCACCCCTGATGCACTGCCATTAAGGGCTTTTGTTCCTACTTGGTGCCAGATGCTGCCAGCTTCTTGTATCCCCAGTAGCCTGTAATGGAGAAAACAGCTTGAAAGGTTGTGTGAAAGAAGACTGGGCATCATTCATAACACCACTGGTAATAAAATTACTAGAGCGAGTAGACGGCCTCAGCACCCTAGGCTGACACAGGAGCTGAACGGCAGGGCCATCAGCAAAAGTGGGAAGGGGCACAGAGCTGCAGGCACAATGTCTGCACACAGGCACATTTGTAGGCTCAGCTGTTGCAGGCTTTTACAGAGAACAAGAAGATCCCGGCACTGTTGCCATAATGCTTACCTGTTAATAACTGCGATTTTACATTTTACAGAATGGTCTCTACGTTGGTGTAATCAAGGGAGGTCTGAAGCCGGCGATGCGACTCATCGTCATGGGGATTGTCGATCCACAGCCCAGAAGGTATGTCTGCCTCACTCTGTGCTAACGCTACTCTTTTTTTTTATTGGTGTTAATACCTGAAGGCTACATTTTACCCGGAAAACAAGGGGCTTTTCAGAAGTCTCTGAAGGATTGTCTAACAAAAGAAATCATTAGCGAGAAACAGTGTGTGGCGACTTCTCAGATCCCAAACAGGCCCAGTTGCCAGGCTTCATAAAGAAGCCACTGGGGAGAACTCAGCTGACTTGTAGGTGGAGAAGGTGACTGAAGGGGCACGAGCTGGGCTGGCTGCCAGCCAATGAGGGAGGAAGGATGGGGTGGTGGGTGGGCCCTGAACGACCTCATTATCAAGCCAGACTTTGTATAGCGACTTTCCTTGTGTTTTCTCCTGCAGAAGCTTCAACCTTACTTTATTTTTTACAGTGCCTCTCTATCTCCTTCAAACTTCTCAGCCATACTTTTAGTTGATCTTTAATTTATATAGCTCCTTTCAAAGTACTTTCTTCTGCAAAATTCTCAACATTTGTGTTTTTTGTTTTATGGTGCCTTCCAGGATGATCTCCCTTCCTAAATTCACTTATTCCACCAAAGCTCACCACCTTGTTTGTGGTCAATCTTGACTTTATATAGCGCCCTTTCTCCTGCAAATCCCTAAACCTTACTCTTTTATTTTATAGTGCCTGTCAAGGTCCATACGTCTCCCAAACTCCCCCTTGGTTGCAGCTCTTTTTTTATTTTATATAAAGCTTTCTCATGCAATACACATTAACCTTTCTTTCTTTGTCATTTTTTATAGCGTCTTCCAAGTGCCTACTCCTAAATTCTTAGATTTGATTTTATATAGCGCCTTTCAAAGTGCTTTCTCCAGGAAAACTCTTAAGCTTACTTTATTTTTATACAACCTTTCAGAGTGAATTCTCCTCTGAAATCCCCAGCCTTACTTTTAGTCATTCTTCATTTTATATAGTGCCTTTCAGGATGCTTTTTCCTGCAAAATGTTCAACTTTTGTTCATTTTTAAAGTGCTGTCCATGTCAGATTTAACTTGATTTTGCTTTCTACAGCAAACCTTTCAACCTTAACTTCATTTGTATAGCACATTTTAGAGCGTTTACTCCACCCAAATCCTAACTTACTTGTAGTCTGGCTTTATTTTATAAAATGCCTTTCAGTCCTCTTTCTTCTGTAAACACTTCTATTAACTTTCCATCAATCTTTATTTTCTATTGTACCTTTTCAGGTACTTTCTCCTGCAGAACCTCCAGCCTTAATTTATTTTTTATAGTGCCTTTCAGACTTCTCAGCTATGTTTTCAGTTGATAATACCTTCAATATCGTGCTTTTCAGGGTGCTTTCTTCTGCAAAACTCTCAACCATAGTTTAATTTTTATAGGGTCTTTCAGATGGATTCTCCTTCCAAAATGTACTTACTTCACCAAAACTGTCCCTCTTTCTTGTAGTCGATCTCTGTTTTATATAGCACCTTACAGTTAAGATTTCTCTTCAAAAATTTCCACCTTAATTTAAATTCATCTTTATTTTATATAGTGCCTTTCATATGGCTTACTGCACCAAATATTCCACTTGTTTGAAGTTAATCTTCCGTTTTATATGGTGCCTTTCAGTTAAGATTTCTTTTCCAAAATCCTTTTAGTTTATCTTTATTCTATATAATGACTGTCATGAGGATTACCAAAACAGTCAGTCTTTATTTTATAGAGTGTTTAGTTAAACTAACGCACATGCTGAGAACTTGGGTAAAAGCATCCATTCCTCCTTCGTCAAGCTCAGGGTTTTGGAAGAGGCAGACCACACTTCCAATACCAGGAATAAAGCTGGAAGGAACTTGCCAAATCAGTTTGGACTGGTAGTCTGCCATGTCTCGAAAATCCTGGTGCCAGTCGTGTGTGGGCACAAGTAAGCAGCCCTCTTCAGAGTGCCAGTTCACGCACCCTCATTAATGTCACCACTTCATCTAAACTTCACATCTTGCAGAAATTCCAGCCATGGGTTAGCCGTGCCTAGAGCAGCACCACCGCGTTGTTGTGAAAAGCCACTGCTTCGCCAGCGCATAAAGAGCAGCGACAATTCATTTGTCGGGTCAGGTCAGTCAGGTTGGAGAGGTGGACTCTGGTAACGCGCGTTGCCGCACCCACCACAAGACGAAACACCCCCCATGCAGACACGCGGTCCAGCCCCACTTTCTGGAAATGGCCATTATTTGCCGCAGCCAGGTGTTACGTTTGTGCTAAGCCCTTTATTTTAGTTGAACATCACGCATCAGATTCCAGCCCAGCAGTGATTTTTAAGGCGCCCTGTCTGTGTTCAAGGTGCCGGTCCGTCGTTATTGCGCCTGATCTTGCCAGGTTTGCCTGGCTCGTCCTTCCTCGTACTCAGCGATTTAAGTGTTCGCGGACAGCTGGCGATTCCAAATTGACCCTGAGGTGGTCTGGCGCCCCCTGCAGCGCTGTCTCCAGCTTTGAGCCTGACAAGACGCTAGGACCGACTCCTTTGAGTGCGGCTTCGAAATAGTTTAAAAGGCGGCAAAGAGGTGCAGTGGTTAGAGATTTGCAGTTGTAGGGGCTTATTAAAGGAGACCTGGCCAGCAACACGATTTAAAAAAAAAAACAAAACATATTTTAATATACTTTTATTTAATAAAAATCCTCCGCAGGGTATCTGGGTTTCCCTTAAAGATAGGGTGAGAAGCTCGGTCATCCGGGAGGAGCTCAGAGTAGAGCGCGCTGCTCCTCCGCATTGAGAGGAGTCAGATGAGGTGGCTCGGGCATCTGATCAGGATGCCACCTGGATGCCTCTCTGGTGAGGTGTTCCGGGCACGACTGATCGGGAGGAGGCCCAGGGGAAGACCCAGGACACGCTGGAGGGACTATGTCTCTTGGCTGGCCTGGGAACGCCTCGGGATTCCCCCGGAAGAACTAGAAGAAGTGGCCGGAGAGAGGGAAGTCTGGGCATCTCTGCTCAAGCTGCTGCCCCCGCGACCCGACCTCGGATAAGCGGAAGACAATGGATGGATGGATGGATGGATGGATTAATAAAAATGATCGGGATAAAAATTGCGATTAAAGCACCCCCATGCTCAAGGCATTTCGAGTCCTCTGCCAGGCTTTTTACCATTCATGTTTAACGATATTTAAATAAATGGCGATAATTGACAGTGCATGTGATGATAACAGTACTGACTGTTTGTCACTTCTGTTTGTCATTTACAGTCATCGGGGTTGATGCAGGACGCTCTCCAAGTTGATGTTGGTCATTTTTACTGTTATCATTTTCTGTCCATTCCTGTTTTATATTTTCCTTCCATAATTAACTTTTTTCTCACAGTGCCCAGTAATGACTTTTGTATACTTCTTGGATGTTTCTTTGTGCACTGAGTGCCTCAACAAGGTGGGCCTTTGCACGTCGTCTGTGGCCCTGTTTACTTTAAAATCATAGTTTCATTGTGATGGACATTAGATGGGATCCTTATTAACTTTGATCACGTTTGGCTTCTGCCTTGCTTCCAGGTGTTGTCAGCTATTCATTTTTCATTATTCTGCAATGTACTTCTGTACACAAGCTGCTGGACTTGGCTCTGAAGAAGGGACGATTTCCTGAAACACATCAGCCAAATTGCTCAATATTCTTAATCAAATAGACTTCTTTCTACAGGCTGGATGGCACTTTTAGTTGATGAGATTCTGATTGAAGTCTGGACACACTTTTAAGCCTTGAGCCCTGAAGAATTTGTATCAATTTACTGGTACATCTTTGTATGTTTGTGTATATCTCCCTATTATAAAAAAAAAATCCTGGGAGACAAGATATGATCTTCACGTTAAGATCGCGGAAGACACTTAAAAGACCCGCGAGACAAAAGAGATTGGCCACGGAGCGTCTCGCGGGGACCTTAATCATGAGGCTTTGTGCCAAGAGATTGACTCAGAACCGTCTCACGATGACGTAGAACATGAGAGTCTTGCAAGACATGGCCTACTTACAACCAATATCAAATAAGACAACAGGCAGCAAAACATTCAGTCGTCTAAAGGATTTGAGCACACACAGATCCAGGGTCTCAGTGCATATAAAGCGTATAAGGACAATACGTTATAAATGAAATGTCGACAACTAAGTGAAGAAGAAAGCAGCGTGGAGAAAAGAGACTCAAAAGCATTGGAGAGAAAAAAGAGCAAAAAAGAAAAAATAATGTAGGTGCAAATTTGGAAAATAAGGAAAGTAATTATCAGCCCGGAACAAGTGGAATTGAAAAATATCATGTCCAATCCGAACGTTGGCGCTATGCACATGCAGAGCAGGTTAGAGATTATGAAAGCAGTGGAATTCGAAAGGCTAAAAAAAAAAAAAAAGGCGCTATACAAATGTGGAGAAAGTTAAAGAATATGAAAGTAGGAAAATTAGAAAATATAAAAAAAAAGAAAGTAAAAATCGCAGGAGTGCAAACAAATGGAAATTATTACTCGAAAAAGGGAAAATAATCACCACGGACCAGGTGTCATTAAAAAAGCAGGACAAAGCGAGGTCAGAAATAAAAGACAGAGTAGAAAACAAAGTAAAACGTCATAAAGAGGTTACAAAACAAAAGGGTCAAACACATGCAGAGCAGGTTAGAGATAATGAAAACTGGAATTCAAAAGACTCAAAAAAAAAAACGTAGGAGCGAAACACATGCAGAGCAAGATACAGAATATGAAAACAGAAAAAAACGACAATGTCAAAACAAAGACAGTAAACATCACATTAGCGCAAACAAAAAGAAATTATTACTCGGAGAAATAACGAAAAAGGGAATAGAGATATATGGACATAGGTGATATGTCAGAAGTATATAAATATTGTAAGGCTTTGAAGTTTAAGTCAGAGAATTTCAAAAACGTGTTTTACCTCACATGCATTTATTGGTTACTTTGCAAAAAAAATTCTTAACTGCTGATGATGTTGATTGCGTTGTCTGTGCTGAAATTACAAACAGAGAAACCTGTCCTGAATTATGTCATTAAACACACGTCTCACTGACCTCATTTAAAAGATTCAGCATATTGGGACTCCAAAGATTCCAAATATTGTTTTTACAGAAGTTCAGAAATAAAAGTGAAACTAATGAAATAGCAACAATTCAAAGAAAAAAAAAAATCTTGAAAGTGTGTATCCAGAAAACCAAACACGGGGGTTGGCGAGCGAAGCGAGCAGGGGGTGAAGCCCCCTAGTATTATTATAGTTCTGAACTAATCAATTTTATCACCATTTTTTGGTTGAAACAGATCTTTGTGAAACAATGACCCAGTTCTTTAAGTTTCATTATTAATTCTCACTGTGGATTATATATTATATGAATGGGCGGTTAGTCTTTTGTGTTTTTGTACAATTCATGCTTGCTAGGATGCATGTAGGAATGACCAGTGGCTGCTTCTTGCATCCTGGACATACTGCAGAGATAAAAGCAGACATCTTCCAAGGTGTTCAAACCATTTGTCCTGCTTTATTGAAATGTGCTAATGTAGCAGACATTATCTGTGTTGCCCTGTTGAAAAATAGGTTTAATAACTAAAAGAAGTCCATGAACATGGCTCAGTGGCGTGTTTATGCATCTTGCACTGCCCAATCAGCAGCTACTCGATCATTTAGCCACGCCCAGCCTGCTGCCACTCAAGTGTCTACTCCCTGCCTAGCGTGCTGCCAATCAAGCATGTAGCCCCGCCCAATGGACTGATAGTCAAGTGTCCAGTCATGTCCACCCCACTGCTACACAAGAACATTAAAGCATAAGAAATCTGACAAGTGAGAAGAGAACATTTGTCCATTTGTTGCTTGTTGGTTTTATCAAAGTTGTCCCAAAATCTCATTTAGATAACTTCTTAAAGGTTCTCAGATTTTTTGCTTCAACTCCATGGCCATTTTCGGGTTTACCAGAAAATGCTATTCTCATGGATTCATCCAACAAACTCAAAAACTTTAAAGTAACACACATTGATTGACATATTTCATTTATCGGGAAATGCTGTAAAGTAAATTTTAATATGAGGGCAGACTTACAAGTGATCCAAATTCAACACTAGTGTGTAGAATGTCTTCTCAGAATGAAAAGTGAAAAAAGTTGCTTGCTCGGACAAATCCACGTTCCTATTGCATTATGCTGATGGAAGGATCACAGTTTGGCTCATGCAACTCAAGTTCATGAAGCCAACTTGTTTTTAGAGCTCCAGGTACCCACTGAGGAACACATGAATGGCAAAGTGTATCTGAACAAAGCTGCCACCCAAGTTAATTCCTTCATGATTTCACTTTATCCACACTTGACTGGACACTTGCATCATATGCACCCTGCCACAAAGCACTTGTCGTCCAACAGGTTTTCATGACTTCATTGACCTGCACAGTGTTTGGATCTCAGCCCTATTGAGCTGGAAAAAGCAGCTCTCCAATTTGCAGCATCTACCCAATGCCATCATTTCTGCCATCATGGTACCTCAAATAAAACATCCAACGTCTTATGGAATCAATGCCCAGGAGAATTCATGCTGTTCAGATGGCCAAAGAAAGTGCAATATGCTACAAATAGGTGGCCCAAATAGACCTCTCATTTTCTAGTTCCATTTAGATAAATGGAAATGTATGTCATAATAGTTAAGAGTACCTTAAAAAGGAATTTAGCTACACGTGTCATCCCTTATCTAATTTAAGAGGTTCAGATTCATTTGATGAAAATGGTGAATTGTTCCAAGGTTAAACCCATACAAAAAACAAATGACAAGTATCTCAGTCAATCAAGAAGAATTCAAATATTAGGATCAATATGGCTGTCTTAGGTTAGGATAACTCAAACTGCATGGGAGTGTGTGTCCGAATTCTGTTTGGTTGATCTCTTTTTTGAGTTTGTGGTAATCGAGTTTAGCAGGAAGGATTTCATTTGTTTTCATTGATCCTGCCACGTGCATTTTCATTTTTTCCTTCAAATTTTGCCCTATTATTTCTCTTTTGGGAGTCTAGCTACAGACTTTCAGAGCTCCGCTCCCTCCATGGGCCTTTCATTGCACACCAGTGATGTTACCAATACACTCGTGGTTAAGGTTTGGGCTCTGGGACTCAGATAAAGACGACTGTCCAGCCAAACAAGTGACAGAAACATTTTGTTCAGCAGAGCTCCAGAATCGCAGGGCCTGTGCAGGTCTACAGCTGGACCCTTCTCTAAAGATGAGGGGCTTCCATTTCTTCCTCATCTTCAACAAAAAATTAACCCTATACTCAGAATGGTCATAAAAGTGACAGTTCCTATGCTCTGGCTGGTTCTAAAATGGTATTTTATGGTTCTTTACTGGGTTATCTGTTTCTTCGTAGCTCCATTGCTTAATTGAGCACCAAACACAATTTAATTCTGGGAAGAGTTCTTTGCAAATTAATTTGGTTCATTGTGCTTTGAAGAAGTTCCTATGTAGAAAAAAAAATCTTTATTGTCTGGTAGACAACCTATAGCAGGACCCTAGTAGACCAAGAAAACCTCAACTACGCCTGTATGACTGTATGCAGAGAGAGTCCTTTTAAAATTACCATATCTACTCATGTATAAGTTGGATCTTGAAACCCAAAAAATCGATCATAAAATCAGACCCCGACTTATACGCCCGTTCAAAAATGCGACACTTAATTTTTTTTTAACATCTTCTTGCCTCCTCCACTCTCACATCAGTTTCTCAGACGCATCGAATTTTGTTGTAGCAGCACAGTTACCAGTTTCTATCGCTACTTCAATGACGTTTAATTTAAAACCAGCTTCATATTTTCTTCTGATTGAATGCTCCATCGCAGATCACGAATGCTCTTACGATAAAGGGGTATGAGGGTGTGAGATACAAAAAACACAAAACAGTGCAAATGTCACTTTCGAATTGTTCAGGTATTACCGTGAGGTCACGTTGGCACAAGAGAGAGAGACAGAGAGGTTAGGATCGCACGCTGATGCAGCGCATTACCGCACCCACATAGAAATAAAAAAGGCCGTGTGCTTGTGGTTACTCTCTCAGGTGAGCGTTAGCATATCATAATCCCTTGTACCAATAGCATGAGTTTTCCGCCTTCGACTTATACAAGCAACATTATAAAATACAAAGCACTCGTATATCAAAGTGAATTTCCCCATAAGAAATAATGGAAACTCAGATGATTTGTTCCACAACCCAAAACTATTCATATAAAAATGATTAATATAAAATATAAAGTAAAAATACATAAAACAAATTAACTTGCACTTTACCTTTGAAAAGAATCATGGCTGGTGTGAGTGAGTTTCTAAACTCTTGTGGGATTTCACCCAACGGGATGACACGCGGAAGAGCGTCCCAAAGCAATCGCAGTCTCCCAGCGCTGTAGCAGTTCTCCATAAAAGCGAATCCGAAAAGATCGCGGACATGCTATAAGCGCCTGCCGTCGATGGGTGATACAAGGAACAAGGAACATTGTAAATGTGCAGGGCCCTGCCTGACTGCTGTGTCTGTGTATAAATAACCGCGCTGTTGCTGTTTCAAGCTGAATTAAGCTTGTGTTGCTAAAGTAGTGAGACTCAGCTTCGTGTTTTAGGGTGCAAGACGGGGACTCGCATGTCACAGCACACACGCACGTGCGCAAGCATACACACACACACACACACACGAGCGCGCGTGTGCACACATACACACACACACACACACACACGGGTGCGCACACAGTCACAATGCTAATGCTGTAGTAAACAGTATACGCTCGTACGGATGTTGACTATATGAGTGAGGCACGCAGACTCAGATGGAGAATAGGAGACGATTGCCCACAATCCCGCAGTGAGAGAGAGAGAAGAACCATCAGCTCAGTTGTGATCACATGACGCTCAGCAGACAAACTACTCGTACTGCAAGACCTCGCTCGTTTATCAAGTGAAAATTTATTAAAAATTTTTGCTCGTCTTGCAAAACACTCGTAAACCAAGTTACTCACAAACTGAGGTTCCACTGTACCAGAAATTATACTGTAAAATCAAGTCCTGACTTATCCACAGGAGAACTTATCCACGAGTATATACGGTAGGAACCCACTGGGATTTCACAAATCTGTTACCACCCATTCACTGTATGGAGCCTGTTACAGATCTTCATAAACAAACGCTCTTTCTGGAAACCAAAAATGGTTCTCTTATGGCATCGCTCACAGGAACCACTGACACCTTTGTTTTTAAGACTGTAAGTGGCATTTTACTGGGTTGAGCAGTTCCTGGTAGAAGCACCAATTGACAAAGAACCAGTTTTATTCTGGGATGGGGTCTTTACAGTTGGACTTTGAAAAGGTTCTTAATATTTGGTCAAAACAGAAATCTTTTATATATAGCGGGCTACCTAACAGATCAATAAAACCTGAACTTGGCCTGAGTGAGTAAAACCAAGAACCCATTGGGATTTCACAAACCTGTTGTTATCTCTTTACGGTTATTCATGGAGCCCGTTACAGATCTTTATAATAAAGACGTTCTTTCTGGAACTTTCGTGTGGATGGTTTCCCTATGGCATCACTCTGAAGAACCACCTTGATTTTAAAGAGTGTATGTGTTGCCTTTTTTCACAAACATAAGAATACAATTATTTCTGTGCAGTTCTAGTCCAAATATTACCTATCACCTTTAATCCTAAAACCTTTAATTTTGTGAATTTCCCCTTGGGATTAATAAATTATCTATCTATCTATCTATCTATCTATCTATCTATCTATCTATCTATCTATCTATCTATCTATCTATCTATCTATCTATCTATCTATCTATCTATCTATCTATCTATCTATCTATCTATCTATCTGCTATATAGTGCCTTTCAAATCTATCTATCTATCTATCTATCTATCTATCTATCTATCTATCTATCTATCTATCTATCTATCTATCTATCTATCTATCTATCTATCTATCTATCTATCTATCTATCTATCTATCTATCTATCTATCTATCTATCTATCTATCTATCTATCTATCTATCTAATCCGTGTTCTACTGTTACCACGTCATTAGATCCCTGGCCACTTCAAACCGCAGCTGTGGCCTACGCTCTGACTTTACCTTCCCAGATTAGTTTGTGTTGCTAGTGTTGCTGTGGTTTCCTAAAATTTAAAAGTTATGGTGACTTGGAGTTATGAAAAGTGTCACAGCAGGAGTACATGTGGGTGTGATCAGAGCTCGGGCTGGCAAGCGATTTCCTGCATTCTGAGCTGCAGAAATGCGTTTTCGCTACAACCATCACTTTTTGACGATTTCCATTTGACACTGACAACCGTAATCGTAACACACTGACAGGAGCCAGATTTGCAGGCTGTCAGCGCAGACTGTCGTACAAGGCCCTGAGTGAAGGGTATGAGTGATGGAGGTCGGAGTGGGCCCGCATAAATGTATTTAGTGACGATACATTAACAATAAAACTACATTTTAGCCAGCTTTTGCTGTTTCCACCAGGCAGCACATGGAGGTAAATAGCTAGGCCAAGCACTTTTTTTTTTTGCTTTTTATATTTTTTATATATTTTTTTTTATTTTATGAAGATGAGATCCACATTATTTTGTTTTTACATTTTTATTCGGTTTTAAAGCTTGTTTTCATACTTTCAAGATATTCAGATTTCCGTATAAAATAACTTACCAGCAGATATTGAAATCTATTTCACACAAAAGACACTTTTCGAACCTTGGCACTGGCAAACCCATGAATAAATTCAGAATAATCAAGAGATTCGACTATCTCTTGCTCAATTGAAATCAATGCCAGACTATTCAGACGTTCATGGCGTCATCGGCTTCTGACTCCTCGGAGTTGGATACAGGTTTGTGGGGCTTGGACGGCGTTGCGGTATCTTCGACTAATGGAAGTTCAGTCCTGGTGCTAGTGCTGCTGCTGCTGCTAGAGCTGACCGTTTTCGTTAGGAAGCATTGCAAAGCGCCTTTTTGGGTAGCGAAGAATTCATCTTTTGCTGCTTTTTCTTTATGTTTTTGAGCACCTGATTTATATTTCTTTGGCGGTGGAACTGAAGACATTTGGAATACAATAATTTCAAACTGTGGAAATTCGGCAAGGCCTAACTACTATCTACAAGACGTTCTTTCTAACAAAATGGAAATATATTGATATGAAGGAAAGTGATGGCTTTACGAAGAGAAGGGCCCCTTTTATGCTCTGTCGAGAATGCAGTGCGGTGGAGCGGCCCTGACTGAAGCGTAAGTGTCCGCCTACTGAGGACAGAGGCACAGATGAGCCGTGGAGGCGGCAACAGGCGCGCGGGCCTGAGTGAAGCGTAATGAAGATTGGAGTGCCGAGTGGAGATGTCCACGTGGAGTAATTAGGTGATGGAATATGTTGCCTGTGAATTATATATATAACAAAATTAGTAATAGAGGTTGGAGTGAAGGAGTCTGTTGCTCCATTGGGCCCTCCGCAGCAGCGTCGCATCACAGGAGAAAAAAAAAACCTTGGGTGCAGTGGGCCCCCTCCAGCTGTGGGCCCGAAGCAGTCGCTTTGTTCGCTTCGCCCAAAGGCCGGCTCTGGTGTGATGAACTGGCGCAGCACATTGCCTTTCACTCAATGCCCCCCTGAATTGGCTCCAATCTGCTGCACTTCTATATTTTACGCAGCAGTCCTCATTTATTGGTTTACTCAAACCGCTCGATCAAGTTTTAAGGTCTTGATGAATTTCAAATACAGAGCCTCACAATAGCCAAGCAGAGATGTGTGTGTGTGTGTGTGTGTGTGTGTGTGTGTGTGTGGGTTTTTAGGGGTGGGCACGTCTTAGTCGGTCTTATTCCCCAGTCTCACACTCTGCAGGGCACCCCCACGACTCTGTAAGGATGGAACACAATGAAGCGAAGCCGGAGTACAGATGCCTGAAAGCCACAGTGACCACAATGGTTCAAATCCCCAAAGACTGGCCTATTCTAAAGATTTTTTGTTATTCTATTTTCAGCTCTACACCAGTGATTACTGGAGGTTTACTTTGCACTTCAACCACAGCTAATTTATTCAAGGGTTTACAAAGAATTTAAAGTATGGAGTCAGATTTGCCCCACCCCAAATGCTTTGCTTTGGGAAAAATGTGTTGCAGCCAGAAAGCATTTGAGTGAAAGAGAGAAGTCTGCCTTAATGGCTTTCCACCACATCTTCTCTGCGGTCTCTCCAGACTACGCGTTTATCTTAATTAGCAATTTTTAAAATGACCCAGTGGGTCCTGCGCTGGGCTATCCTGTCCAGGGTGGATTCCTAGTTATGAAGATGCTAAAGGGGGAGGCTCTGTGCTCTGTGGCCCTGTGCTGGTCAGATTCAGAAATGTGAAGGGCCAAGAAACAGTAAGAAATGTATGGGATTTGTACAGAATATAAAGCAACACAGAGTAGTACGGTCATCCTGTATGTCCAGGCTGGACAAACCAGACCAGAGAGGAAGGAGTTACATTTCAAATTCAGGCTAGTCGTCCCAGCAATTAAAATTGTCCCCAGACCAGGAGGAGGCCACCTCCATGTAAAATCAACATGAGTTACAGATACTCTCAAACTTGTTTAATCCAGTTAAGGCTCACTCTGAAGCTGGTATCTCTGCAGTCCAGAACCTCCACCCTGGCGCTGACTTACTTGACAGCCATCATTATTTGAGTTACATAAGCTTCCCACAATTATCACCTTAACCACAGTGTAACTGGGCAGAGCTCTGGATGTCTGCAGCTGGACACTACAGTATTGGTGCCCATTGGAGTCAGCTTCACCCACTTGGAGCTCCAGGCTGGAGATTCTGGGCTGCAGAGATATATACTTAGATCACCTGGGCACAAAGTAGGAACCATCCGTAGTCAGGACGCCAGTCCATTCTATTCAGCTATTTTTGTGTAGCACTCTTTTCACGGAGTGTAGGTGCAGATCGCTGTGACCAGTTTTCAGGTAAAATGTAGATATACATTATTAGTACACATAAAGGCACATATCTGTTAAAAGGTCAAAAAACAGCAGAAAATGATGAACATAACCTGGAGCCCAACAGTCCATTGCAGGACCCACTGGCACAAACGCTTGTGCTCAGAATTGCCAATTTGGGACATGGGAGGATATCCCACGTGGACAGGGGAGGACATGCAGACTGCAGAGAGAAAACAACCAGACACAGGATTTGAGGCCAAGAGCCAGGATGAGCGAGGCAGCAGTGCACTCCTACATTACGAATTGAGGTGTAGAGGCGAGTTCCTCTAAGGGTTTGACTTTTGACATAACATTCTTGATCAAATGTTGTAGGTCTCTAAGTAAGATCATAAATCTTTCATTGTTTTAAAAGAAGGGGTCAACCCTTCATTCATTGATTTTGAAATAATAAACCGTTAGTCAGATGACCTGCTGATGGTGCTGTTCGTGGTGGCTGACGTGTTTATAGGATAGCTGGTGGAACCCAGTGTTTCATATTACCTGAAGTATTCATCGCAATAGCAGTCATGTCATTTATCTGTACCAGGTGATAATGGCTTCACTAGCATAGTCCATGTGTATTTGTTTCATGGTGGCAACCTGGTGGGGTTCAAAGTGCACTCACGTACACACATTTACAAGATGATTGTGATTTTTGAAGGTAAATTGCATAGAAATGTGCAAAGGCCAGGTTTTATAAATCTGATTTTTTTTGGGGTGTATGCTTTTTCCTGTCATATTTTGTACATTTGAATCCACAGAAAGTTTCATAAAAGAGACCCTTGCTGTCCACCACACTACTTGGTCATTTATTCTATGTTTCAGAGCAGTGGCTCTGGAGAAAGAGAAATGACCCATGGATTGCTACTCAGACACTGGGTGAGGGTGTCTGACGCTGTAAGACCCAAAACACCCTGTGACCCCAGGAACATCACTGGTGATGTGTCAGAGATCATCATAAGATGTGTCAAATAATGGTAGGACTTCCATCTTATCTCCTCATAATCTCCATTTGCTTAAACCAGAAAGGTTCGACTCCTTCAAGCTCTCCTAAGAGCTCATATCTCTCAGTCCATGAATCACCCTAGTCACTCTTCTTTGGATTTTCTCTAGTGCTGTGATGTCTTTTTTGTAATATGGAGACCAAACCTGGAAACAGTACTCCAGATGAGGTCTCACTAGTGTGTCATAATGCTTTAGCATAACCTCCCTTGACTTGTACCCTACACATTGTGATACATAACCTAACATCCTATTAGCTTTCTTGATCTCTTCTGTCCATTGTCCCGATGTAGGTAGTAACCAGTCCACTATGACTCCCAGGACCTTCTCATAAGGGGTATATTCAGGCTTCAGACCTCCCGTTGTGTATTTAAATCTAACATTTACAGTTTCTACATTTAACACTTTATATCAAATTACTCCCACATCCCAAAGACATGCAGGTTAGGTGGATTGGCGATTCTAAATTGGCCCTAGTGTGTGCTTGGTGTGTGGGTGTGTTTGTGTGTGTCCTGCGGTGGGTTGGCACCCTGCCCAGGATTGGTTCCCTGCCTTGTGCCCTGTGTTGGCTGGGATTGGCTCCAGCAGACCCCCGTGACTCTGTGTTCGGATTCAGCGGGTTAGAAAATGGATGGATGGATATCAAATTACATTAAATTTCAACTGCTACAAGCCTACCAAAGCCCGTGCCATGTCCAACTCCCTTTGTAATGATTCAATGGACTCGATAACTGTAATAAGAATGTAAGTTTAATGTCACTGTGCTCTGTACAAGAAATTATTTTATAAATCCATTCACATGTACAGGCCAGGCCAAAAGGGGCTGTCAGCATTTAGAAGTGCTTAGCCAAGCATAAGACAAGATGGACGGAGACCGCTTGAGGAATGTGTAGTCAGCCTAAAGACAGGTGTATGCTATTTTGTCCTCTGTTGGAAGTGAGCACGGGATCTTCATTCCTTGTTTGGAAATGGACTATTTGCCAACATGGAGGCCTGCATGTGGAGGAACCAGTATAAAAGGCCTGGACAGCAGCCAAACACTTTGAAGTCATGGACGGATGGGTGATAACATCATCCGTCCTGAAAATCCTTTCAGCACAGTGACGAAAGATGGCAGACTGTATAGATCAAGATCCCACCTTGACAAAGTTTGCCATAGGCTTCCCGTCTGTAATGCCGGGTAAATCGTCAGTAAAGAAAGCTAAGTTATGTGATTTTTACCACCGTACCACTATGGGAGGAATATCGCCTTTTATATCATATCTATATATTTTTCGGTTACTTAAAACGCCGCAATTTCAAAAGAACTTATTCCAACTAGGGAGCTACAGTATATCACCCCTAAAAGGACACAACAACATCTGCTCTTCCGCTTAGTTTTAGAATCACCTACAACCTTAACCAGCTTATTGATTATATTCTTGTCCAGATTGTTTTACTGTACATGCAAAGGTTTGGCACCCTTACTTAAAATGTCTGTTACTGGGAAGAGTTAAATGAGCAGAAGATGACCTGATCACCAAAAGGCATGAAGTTAAAGATGACACATTTCTTTAATATTTTAACCAAGATTACATTTGTATTTTCATCATTCACAGGTACAAAATACAAAAAAATGAAAAGGGCCTGAAGCAAAAATGTGGGCCCCCGACATGGTCAGTACTTAGTAAGACCCATTTTGGCAAGTATCACAGCTTATAAATGCTTTTTGTAGCCAGCTAAGAGTCTTTTAGAACTTACTTGGAGTATTTTCTCCCATTCATTTTTGCAAAAGGCTTCTAATTCTGCAAGATTCCTGGGCCATCTTGCATGCACTGCTCTTTTGAGATCAATCCACGGATTGATGTTTAGGTCAGGGGACTGTGAAGGCCATAGCAAAACCATCAACTTGCAACTCTTGAGGTATTCCGTTGAAGATTTTGAGGAGTCTTTCAGATCATTATCAGGATCCATCTTCTTTCAAACTTCCAACTTTTTTACAGATGAAGTGTAATGTTAATTTCCGGAATTTGCTGGTATTTATTTGAATCTATTCTTTCCTCTACCAATGACATGTTCCCTGTGTCACAGGCTGGCAACACAAGCCCAAAGCATGTCTGATCCCCGGCCGTGCTTAAATAGTTGGAGACATGTTCTTCTCCAGAAATTTGGCACTCTTTTTTGTTATATTATGGACAAAAAGTTCTATTTTGACTTCATCAGTCCACAGAAATTGTTTCCAAAATGCATCAGGCTTGTACAGATTCAGGTGCTGAATTTTGTGGCTCGAATGCAGGAAATGTTTTCTTCTGCTGGCTCTACCACGAAAGTCATATTTTGTTCAGGTATTGCTGCACACTTGTGCCTGATGCTTCTGGGATAGACTATGGGCCCCGCTATACTGAATTGGTTCAGTAAAGGATCTAATTGTTTGCTCAGAAATCTCCTAAGGTTCCCTTTATCACGTGTAGGTCGCCCGCTGCACTAAGGCAATACCAGGTTTTGATTTTAGCGTGATGTGCTTTATGGCTATCAGATGACGACGTTACTGTTTCTTCATTACCTAAATATTGCCTTCTTAATTAGCTCAGTGGATCTCAAAAGTGGCTGATTTCTAACAAATGAGTGGAATAATTCTGAATGTGTGCAGTCCTGTTCTGACCTCGAATGCTTCACACAGTGGTTAGGAGCTGGGTGGAATTCTTAGCCGAGTCACTTAGTCAGCTCTGCTTTTTGTTTCTGGGTGTTCTCGCTTCACAATGGTGCGTTTCAGCCTTGGCACAGTTTTACTTCCCCTACAGTTGAGTCTTTCACTAGCTAACTATTAGGACGATAAAGAGATGGCAGCCTAACTTTAGTAGCCATGTCAGCTGCATGCTGTGGTGGGCTGCACTACCGAAGAGTCATTCTGCAGTGTTTAGGTCTGTATTTATTTTTAGGTCACGGTACTGGAGAGTGATGATGTGCAGCGTGTTGGTCAACACACAGAAGTTAAGAATTTCACTGTATTCTCTACACATGACAATAAAGACCCATTATACCCGATAAACCTTTAACTGTGTGGCGTTTACATGAATCTGCATTTACCGCACTTTCGTTGTCCACGCCAAAGAGACGAGTGTTAGGCCAGCAGGTGATACTACACTGGCCTGATGACTGTGTTATGAAGGGGACTGGCATCCCATCTTGAATGTGACCTCATCTTGCATCTACACGCACTCTCCGCCTCAGAAAACACAATGCATGAATAAATAATGAGTGAAAGTGACAGTACAGCCGTGCACACTGTCAGGCGGTGTGGCCTTACGGCTAAGCCACAGTGCCATATGCTGCCAGGAGGTCAATTCAACCTCCAACCTAAGCAAGTTACTTAATTATCATAATAAAAAAAACAAAGTAGCTCTGTACTAGCATAGCACCTTGGGACATTGTTCGCTGTCAAAAAGATTGTTAAATCGTGCAAGTTCATATGCTTCAGATTTCAACTGTAGACAACATTGTGCTCAATACTGATATGATGTTGCAGAAACAGAGCTGAGCTTCCTCAGGGAGGCACTTGCTTTAGCTCGATTATCACGGGCACAAATCCAGCATTGCTGGAGGATTTTCTTAATAAACTGTTGTGATTTGGTGCCGCCGTGGCAACCTCAGAACTTGTTGAGTAAGACCCACGGGGGGATTAAAAATATAACAAAAGGCTGGATTTTCAGGGAGTGTGTCTGGCAGAACAAAGGCAGCCAAGGGATGAACAAAAGGGATTATGCGCAAACCCGCCAGTCAAATAAACAAGGCAGAGAGCCCACTGGGCTTAATTAAAGAGGGTTACCCCGAGTCACCCTGAGGTTTCTGTTAGGTTTGGGGGACATAGCCTACTCATCTCCATAAAACACTTTCTTCTTCTTCAGATATGCGACTTGCACCTCAGACTCACCCTGTTACCATGATGCAGCTTTTTTGTGCATCCCTGAGGAATCAGCTGGTCAGATGATTAGTCAGATGTGGCTTAGAAAGAACACATCACAGGCCTCCTTGGCCATTACTATACTATACTGACATGGAGTGAGCACATAGTCTGTCAGAGCTCAGTAGAGTAAACCAAAAGGAGACACTCCTTTCCTTCAGAAGCCCGCGTGGGAGGAAAATAAGATGCCACTAGGGGGCAGTGTTAATTCTGACACTAGGGATGTGTTATCAAAAGACATCAACTAGGGGTATCATGCACCTGGGTATTGACTTCATCCCTTGGAGGGTCCCAGGACACGTTGTCCTTCCTGTAGATAATAGCTTGGCTTCCTGCCCAGCATTTGATCCTGTGGATTCAGAAAATATTCAGAACCTTGCACTTTCTGTACATTTTACTGTGTCGCAGATTAAATTTGAAATGAATATATTTGCCACTTGTGCCCACCAATCTACACTCAATAACTCAGAATGACTAAAGTGAAGACATAGTTACAGAAAGGATTGCAAATTCATTACAAATCACAAACTGAAATCTCTCATTCACAGACGTATACAGACCCTTTGTTGTTGCACTCCAGCTTGTGCTCAGATGCATCCTCCTTGCTTTAATTCTCTTGGAGATGTTTCTAGAACGTGATTGGAGTCCACTTGTAGCAGACTGAATTGTTTGGACATCGTTTAGAAAGGCACATGTGGACCTGTGTATAGACAGTTTAACAATACACATGACATGCAGGACAAAATCAAGCCGTGAAATATACATGGGGCTCTCTGTAGATAGCTAGGCAAATAGAGTGAAAGGCCTGACAGACAGACAGACAGACAGACAGACAGACAGACAGACAGACAGACAGACAGACAGACAGACAGACAGACAGACAGACAGACAGATAGATAGATAGATAGATAGATAGATAGATAGATAGATAGATAGATAGATAGATAGATAGATAGATAGATAGATAGATAGAAACTTTATTAATCCAGAAGGAAATTGTAGACCCTCATGATCAAATTGTAATGAGGTACAGATGAGGCCAAGGGGATTAAACCATTTCTAAATCTTTGAATGTTCCCATGAGCACAGTGGCTTCAATAATTTTGAAATGGTGAAAGTTTATAAACATCAAGACTCTTCAAAGAGCTGGACGTCCGGCCCAATTGAGTAACCAGGCAAGAAAGGCATTGGTCATGGAGACAACCAAGAACCCAGTGGTCACTCTAACAGTTTTGGAAATCCTCTGCTAGAGTGGTTGAACCTGTTGGAAGGATGGCAAACTCAACAGAGCTCCATCAATCAGACATTTATAGTAAAGTGACTAACTCCTGCTTGGAGTTTGCTATACAAAATTCAAAGAACTCTGAGAACCCGAGGAAACGGATTCTCTAGTCTGATGAACCATATATGGAACTCTTTGGGCAGAACTTCAAGCACAATGTCTGGCAGAGACCAGGCACTGCTCATCACCTGCCTAATGCAATCTCTAAGATGAAGCAGGGTGTTGGCAGCATTACACTACGGTGGTTCAGGGACCGGAAGACTGGTTAGAATTGTGGGAAGGATGAATGCAGCCAAATACAGAGATGTCCATAAAGAAAACCTGCTCCAGAGCGCATACCACCTCAGACTGGGGTGGCAGTTCACTTTTCATCATGATAGTGACCAGAAGCGAACAGCCAAGAGAATGCTGGAGTGGCTTCAGGACAAGTCTTGGATAGTGCTTTAGTGGTCCTGACTTAAACTACATAGGACATGTGTGGAGAGACCTGAAGATATGCAGCACAAGTGCAAAGCGAGAGCCTCCAACATTTTTGGGCATGCTGACCTCACTTTTATATCGAGGTAAATTGACATAAATATGCTTTAATGTGTCTCTGGTATCGTCTTCTGGTTTGGTTTCAGAATAAACACATCAAAACAGTTTTGGTGGGGCAGAGTCCAAACTCCACATATTGTGTTGATATACTATACAGTGGAACCTCAGTTTGCGAGTAACTTGGTTTACGAGTGTTTTGCAAGACGAGCTAATTTAATGAATTTTGTCTTGATAAACGAGCGAGGTCTTGCAATACGAGTAGTATGTATACGCATTGTCTGCTGAGAGTCATGTGATCACAACTGATTGGATGGTTCTTCTCTCTCTCTCGCGCTGCGGGATTGTGGGCAATCGTCTCCTATTCTCCGTCTGAGTCGGCGTGTCTCACTCATATAGTCAACATCCGTACGAGCGTATACTGTTTACTGTTGTGTGTGTGTGTGTGCTCGTGTGTGTTGTGGCGTTCGAGTCTCTTTCTTGCACCCCAAAACATGAAGCTGAGTCTCAGTACTTTAGCAACACCAGCTTTATTCAGCTTGAAACAGCAACAGTGTGGTTATTTATTGTAGCGGTATCTGCCGCTCTCCTATACACAGACACAGCAGTCAGGCAGGGTCGTGGCCAAGTTATACTGTGCCCTGCGCATTTATAATGTTCCTTGTATCACCCATCGACGGCAGGCGCTTATAGCATGTCCGAGATCTTTTCTGATTCGCTTTTACAGCGAACTGCTACAGTGCTGGGAGACTGCGATTGCTTTGGGACGCTCTTCCACATGTCGTCCTGTTGGGTGGAATCCCACAAGAGTTTAGAAACTCACTCACACCAGCCATGATTCTTTTCAAAGGTAAAGTGCAGGTTAATTTGTTTTATGTATTTTTACTTTAAATTTTGTATTAATCATTTTTATATGAATAGTTTTGGGTTGTGGAATGAATCATCTGAGTTTCCATTATTTCTTATGGGGAAATACGAGTGCTTTGGACAGCGAGCACGTTTCCGGAACGAATTATGTTTGCAAACCGAGGTTCTACTGTATTGATATTTTAAAGTGTCAAAACTGTGTATTTCACAAACCTGACATGCTAACGTAATTCCAATTTCATATATGAAATCAGTGTAAAAAACTTAATAAAGAGATGCTCTGAAGTACCCAGAAACAAACAAAAAATATTTTTTTTGTGGACCAGTGAATTTGTACCTTTTGTTTTTTTTGAATCGGTAGACATTTATTCAGACTCACTTATAGTGAAGCAGCACTGTGATGCTAATGGAGACTTCAGATTAGCATTTCAGCTTTAAATTAATCAATTTTAAATCACCTTTGTAATGTTACCAAATACAATTTTAATACGGAGGTCTGCTGCACTCTTTTTCACACCAAAACCACCAAGGACTGTAAGGAGTCTGTGCAACACTAACTAGCTCAAGTGATCCGATACAAATATTGTATACAGTGTAGTACTTAGTTATGTACAACTTCTGATACATCCAGTGAACTGATGACACTATAGTTATGGCCCACTGACTTAGAAAACTTAAACAGCAAAGGTGACTATGACAGCTTGTGTACAAATAACATGAAAATAGCAAATAAAATACATAATGCAGTGAAAAAAAATGAAAAGAATCTGGGAAGGCCCTGCCTGTCCAGTGGGACCCTCATCACTCTGCTCAGTATGGGACATTAGTAGTAGCTGTAAAACACTGAGCTACTGCCCCCCGTCCCCACCCCTGCCACTGGCATCATTTTGCTTACCTTGGTTCACTTCTCAGCAGTCAGCCTCAGTGACTTCAGTCTAACGCCACCCAAGAGACCCCCCCACCCTCACAGACCTTCCCCAACTCCTCTCTCTACAAATAAACTCGCAGGAAGTCCCCGTCTAGAGGGTCTGTCATAGATCTATGGCTGGACTGAAATCTTCACATTGCAGCGTTTCCTGCTGCTGTTTGGCTTCTCCCATGCTTCTCTTGGCTGACAGGCTGGTTGAAATAACATGCCACCGAAAAAGAGGCAGAAGGCACCGCACCACACCCATATGACACAGCTAAAACTATGAACCGAAGACCGCACACGGTGTCAAATCTGGGTAGTTGACAGTATCCCTAAGGAACACTGAGGAGAGGATTATTGAACCCTCGCTTACACCAAAGCCAGACTTTTCCCTCACTAGCAAGCAGAAGAGGGACGTTAGAGGAGCTTGTATGCCTGTGGCCCCCAGAGCCTTTAATTGAGAATGCTGTAGATAGTGACACGGACATTGCTGCAGGTGTGACTCCTTTTTATGTTGTATAAATGGCCGCCCCACCAATCAAGCAATCCCTGAAGTGATGAAAAGCACAAAGTGAACATGTGAGAGGAGGAGAGACGGTGCGTCTATGTTGTGTTCTTCTGTGGTTTCTCTAATGGAATGAAAAGTTTAATCACCTACACACAGAATAACTTTGATTTGAACTCAATTCCTCAATATATATTTTTCCCACAGCCACCATATACAGCCTGGCCTGGCCTGGACCGGTCTGTCTTGTACATAAAGCAGCTTTACGACTGGCTGATTGTATTTCATGGTGCTTTTGTGCTTGTTTTTTATGTTGTATTCTTTGGAACGGGATGCTTCTGTTGTTCTAAAGATCAAACATGGCCACAATGCAGTGATGTTGTTGAAGGTATGGCTATGGAAATGCTCTGCCATGGAGGTGGAAAATGCCAGATCACAAAGGACAGGGAAAAGACCTGGCAAATGACAAAAGTAAATCACATATCAAGTGCAAACAAAGGTCAAAGTCCAAGGATTTCTTTATCCAAAATCCCATACGATAACTTGGAGTTAAAACCCACATGAAAAATGTCCCAAATCTCTAGAAAGACTTGAAACACGCAAACTCCACAGACTTGGACACTGAGAGGACAGTGCGTTGTCTTCTTATTTGAGATGTCACATGCATACAGAGCATTTACCAGGCTCAGATAAGATAAGACCTCTGACACAAATACCACTGGATAGCTGAGGTTCAGGCCATTCCAATGATGTATAGTTGTCTATGATTGGTCACTTGTACTAAAGGTCACATCTGTGCGTAAATAAAAGGAAGTATATTGCTTGTGTGACAGCTCACCTCTACGTATTTTTACACACAAGTGAGATGAGCCTGCATGCGGACTGTCTGGCTGATATGCAATAAGACGTGAAGCTTGTAAATAAAGAGTACATACGGTTGAGAAAGTCCTAAAATGGTTACAGAATGTTAGTGATATGTGATGTTAAGATCTTGAGTCCCAGTTTTGACTCTGTTGATGATGATGGAAGGCTTCACTTGATTTGTCAGTACCGCTTAGCTGACTTTGAAGCTTTGCAGCATGCAGTTCGAGTGTCATGGGTTCAATCGCCATATCCAGACGGCGCTGTCTGTGGCACTTCTCCCGACGTTAGTTTTCTGAGCAGTGCTCTTCCAGTTTCAGCTTCTTTATGTACCTGCTCAGAGTTTCACGGGGGACCACTCTTTGATCGAATGCATTTGTAGCACGAGATGCCACACTGCCGCTCGCAGCTTCATGCGGAGACCCCCATCTCATGTCACTGAATCACACTGCACAGACTTTCACGAGGCACTGCTCTTAGATCGACTGTATTAACCCATTTATGCCTCGTGTTCCATTATTGGAACGACAGTCACGTTGGAGTAACATATGTTATGTATAATGTAAGAAGTGGATTTGCCTAGTGTTCCAATTTTGGAACACCACATAACTCAACAATGGAATGTAATAAAATTTTTTTCTCTTCAAATTCTTGTTCCTTATATTTTTCTACGCATCATATGTGAACAAGGGGGCACTGCCCCCTGCTCGCTTCGCTCGCCTACCCCCGGTGTTGGGTAACCCGAAATACATTGATGAATGTATGAGATATATTGGAGTGTAAAGGTGTAGATGACGAACAAAGGAAGTATATTCATTAATCCTAATGAATGTTCACTAATAGTGGACTCATTACAGAATGCGTTGTCAGCTAATTGGCGGAATTGTTTAGCGGCCGTCTGTCGTTCCTTTCTTTGCTGTTTATCTATTGCCTCTGCTGTTTGAGAGACGCATTGTAGGCGCCTATGTTCATTAATTGTATTCTGCTCTGTACTTCTAAAATTTATATATTTTTTTTTTTATTTCTTACCATATTGAGAAATTGTTCTGTGTACTGTACTGTATTGTATTGACCCCCTTCTTTTGACACCCACTGCACGCCCAATCTACCTGGAAAGGGGTCTCTCTCTGAACTGCCTTTCCCAAGGTTTCTTCCATTTTTCCCTACTAGGTTTTTTTGGGAGTTTTTCCTTGTCTTCTTAGAGAGTCAAGGCTGGGGGGCTGTCAAGAGGCAGGGCCTGTTAAAGCCCATTGCGGCACTTCCTGTGTGATTTTGGGCTATACAAAAATAAACTGTATTGTATTGTATTGTATTGTATTCAGGCGGGCTCGCTTCTGTATGTCCGTTAGTTGAGATGTTTCGTTTTGGAGCCGTGACTCCTTTGGTTGCGTTGTTTGAGAAGCGCGTTGTAGGCGCCTGCGTCCATTTGTTTTATCCAGGCAGGCTTGTTTTTGTAGCCCCGTTAGTCGAGCTCTTTCTTTTTGGAGCCGTGCCTGCTTTTCTTCCGCAGTTTCAGACGTGCGTTGTAGGCGTCTATGTTCATTGTATTTGTCCATGCGGGCTCGTTTTTGTAGCTCCGTTAGTCGAGCTGTTTGGTTTTGGAGCCAAGACAGTTTTGCTTCCGCGGTTTCAGACGCATGTTGTAGGCGCCTACATTTATCGTTTTTATCCATGCAGGCTCGCTATTGTAGCTCCGTTAGTTGAGCTGGATCGTTTTGGAGCCGTGACCGTGACTCTATCAGTTATCCATTGTCTACCGTTAGTAATATGGATAATTGAACTTACTGTTAATACGGAGCGTTTTCTGTGGTTGTACTGTTAATGATGCATCACTGTAATGTGATTCCCATATGCTATATGGTTTGGACGTGTGAGGATGCCGTACGTTTAATATGGAGAGTTCGTTTATTCTTATTACCCGGACCATGCTGTGTAGTGTGGACGTTTAGTTCAGAAGCGCGTAGTAGGCGCCTGCGCCTTTCATACTTTCTTGCGCCTTCCGTACTATCTTTGTGGACCTTTGCGGACCCCGTAGTGTCTTCTGTTTGACTCTGGGGTGCAGTGCAGAATCCTCTTTTCTGTGTGGCGTTAGTTGAGCTCTTTCGTTTTTGAGCCGTGACTCCTTCGTTAGTTGAGCTCTTTCGTTTTTGAGCCGTGACTCCTTCGTTCGCGGTGGATCAGACTTCGCTTGCGGTTTATGAGACGCACGCTGTAGGCGCCTGTGCACTATGTCTCCTGCGTCCACCGCCGTGTACCTGGGTCCATGCCTTCCGGTTTACCATTCTCGGTTAGTAATATGGATTTCATGCACAAACAAAAATTTCAGCCTTCGGCATAAATAGGTTAATATGGCACCATGCCACGCTGCTCCATGCAGTTTCACTTGGGAGCCCAGGTCTTCCCTCCATGTTGAATGTTACTGAATTGCACTGTGCAAACATCCATGGGGAGCTAGTCTTTGAGGTAATGTCACTGAAGTATGCCAAGCCACACCATGTGGCTGCTCGCAGTTTTACATGGGGAACCCCCTGCACCCCACCTCAATCGAAAGTTTCATGAGCACAAAAATTCTGTTTCAGCTAGTGTCTTGTTCACAGTAGAATTACCCACCAAAGGGACAGAAACCAATATTTTTTATCCCGTTTATAAAAGCGCTTGCTTCACCCTCCCACCAAGAAAGAAACGAGCATGATTAGAATTTCGTGGGTTGGGTGGTAGTTATACGGTGAACAAGACTGATTGGCCAAGACACAGTAGTGTGTGTGTGTGTGGTGTGTGTGACCAGCTCTGGGGTTCTGTCCACTGCTGTTTCCTACCCTGTGCCCAGGGCTACCAGCAAAGGCTTTGACCCCAACCCCTGTAATCCAGCACTGGAAGAAGCTGGAATGAAAATATATGGATGTACCTGAAATGCAAGAAAAAAAGCAACAACAATATGAAAAATAAATAAAGAAATCATTGTGGGGCAACTGCAAAAGAAGGCAGAAGATTGGTGAATTGCAGCACAACAACCCAATTGAGAGGACAAAATGTAAAGTCTCTCTGTGTCTAGTGGAAAACACAATTGTTCCAAGGAATGGCATGAAAAATAATTTTGAAAGTTAAGGTTGTAGAGTTACAAATTGTCTGTGTGTTGCTTCAGAGTGATATATATAAAGTGTTTGTGTGTAAACAATATAACTGCAACTGTAACCCTTGTTTTGAGCGGCTGCTCAGGTGCAACAGATGAAATGTTTCTGTACTGGGGGACACTTTGAGCCAAAAGCATAGAACTTTGCAATGCCAAGGGGTGTGAGAACTAAACTTGGCACAGTGAGAGATTGGGACACCACGCAAACTTGATTCCAGGGTTGGGCATCATAAAATATCTCGGTTATGTAAATAACATCCAGGTTTTTAAAAAGAAATCTCTAAAGCATCACATTTTATTGTGTTTTATTTAGTTGGTATTGGTGTAAACAAAGGTTTATAATCATATAAATAATTTATTTTAAAAAATTGGAGTGTTGCACGTGTGACTCCTCAGCCATTTGCAGATGCTTTATTACATAAATAGAGTAATAGCCATTTATTTTTCAGTATGTCATTTAGTTGCGACAATGCCAAAAACTGCTTAGTGCATAAGGAGTAAAACATCGTGCAAGTTTGTGGGCACAATCTTTTAAAATGCTTTTCCTTTTGACATCATGGCTGCTGACTAAAGCCGATGCCACATTTCTAATCATGGGGTAAGTCACAGCTGCTGAGCCATGTTAATTTACAAGACTGAAAATTGCCAGGCTTGTCAAATTGCAAGACTGCACGATTGTGGTCTGACAGCCAATAACGTGCAGCCTGCTGGAGCCGGCACTGTACAAAGGGTTACCAGGTGCAGTGATTCAGCCGCAGTCTCTGCCCTTTGTTTTCCTTTTTTCCGTTCCTTTGTGGTACATAAAACAGAAGACATCAGACAGACGAGCTTCTCTCAGTTGACCTCTCTGTTCAGGTGCTTCGGTGGTTTACATTTGAATCACAACTTTTGTAAGTTGTTTAGGCCTTCTTGTAGTTGTTGTATTTTATTGTCTGTGATTCTAATTCAAAGCTTGCATTTCCTGGATTTATCTTTATATTGTGTTTTATGCTGATTATTTTGTATCTAACTTGTTTTTTTCCTGCTTTTCCCTGTTGTTTATTCTGAAATTCTGTGAGGTGCTTATTTATTATCATTATTACATTAGTTGACTAAAGTTGTCCTTATGGGAAGAAACATCACAGTGGAAGTGCCCAAACTTAACTTATGAAAATGGGCCAACAGAAGCACTTAAACTGGATTCAGTCTGAAAAGTATATGCACAAATATCATTCAGTAATATTAGAACAATCTGGATAAGAACAGGCCATTCAGCCTAACAAAGTTTGCCATTCCATCCATCCATCCATCCATCCATTTTCCAACCCGCTGAATCCAAACACAGGGTCACGGGGGTCTGCTGGAGCCAATCCCAGCCAACACAGGGCAGGAACCAATCCCGGGCAGGGTGCCAACCCACCGCAGGACACACACAAACACACCCACACACCAAGCACACATTAGGGCCAATTTAGAATCTCCAATCCACCTAACCTGCATGTCTTTGGACTGTGGGAAGAAACCGGAGCGCCCGGAGGAAACCCACGCAGACACGGGGAGAACATGCAAACTCCACGCAGGGAGGACCCGGGAAGCGAACCCAGGTCTCCAGATCTCCCAACTGCGAGGCAGCAGCGCTACCCACTGTGCCACTGTGCCGCCCAAGTTTGCCATTCCTATCCACTTAATTCTTCCAAAATAGCATCAAGTCGAGTTCTAAAGCTCCTTAAATTCCTACTGTCTACCACACTACTTGGTCACTTTTTCCATGTATTTGTGGTTCTCTGTGTAAAGAATGTACCCTTAACAAGTTTCCAACTGTGTCCCCAATTCCGTATTCTTGATGAACTCATTTTAAAGTCACAGTCTGGATCCACTGTACTAATTCCCTTCATAATTTTAAACACTTCAATCATGTCTCCTCTTAGTCTTCTTTTTCTCAAACTGTAAAGGCTCAGCTCTTTTAATCCTTTCTCATAATTCATCCCCTGCAGCCCTGCAATCAGCCTAGTCGTTCTTCTCTGGACATTTTCTAGTGCTGTTATGTCCTTTTTGTAGCCTGGAGACCAAAACTGCACACAGAACTCCAGATGAGGCCTCACCAGTGTGTAATGAAGCCTGAGCAGAACCTCCTCAGACTTGTACTCCACACATCAGGGCGCTATATAACCTCACATCATGCTATAGAACTTAACATATACTATAACTGTGATCTTTTTAATTATATTGTGATATACATTTTTGGCCAAGTCACCCACCCTTACCCAATACTTCTCCCGTTTTCATGTCATCAAATGGAGAAGCTTGCTGCAGCCTTGGTCTTCCTTACATAGTGGACCTCGTGGGACCCCTTCTTTCCAAAGCAAGCAATCAGGCTCCTGACATCTAACTGCAACATACTACACAGTGGTCTCGGCCTCTGGTTCCCTCTCTGTTCAGCCACTTTGCCCCCCTCTACCCCCAGTGTAAGTATATGCAAGCACCCCCTACACATTTCCACCTCTGTCCTGGGTGGATGTTCAGTTTGTTTGACTCTGTCGTCACAGGGAGTCCTGTCCTGTAGGTGAAAGTGAACCCCATCATCTTTACAGTTTGCCCCACATCAGTGTTGTTTTTTTGTCTCTGTCACCACGTGGAGCTTTTCCCAGACATGACTTGCTAGTACCTACTGTGCTGCACACTGGCCCGCCTGTGTCTGTGTCTGTCTGGCTGTTTACATGAATATCCGTGGGAATTTCCAGTTGTGCCTGAAATCACTTTTCTCCATGTAAGGTGCTTTTAAATGTTATAGGAATGAGTTATTTTAAGCGTGTCTCCATCTGCCAGTAAAGGTCGTAGGTCTCATTTCCCAGTGGCCTATGTCCGTAAATTGTCTGTCTGTTGAACATTTTGCCCTGTAGGCTTTCAGAAGTTTACTCTAATAATAAAAGGATTTGTTTTTCATTCTTTTGCAGCATTAGTATGAACTTAACTTGTAATTCCAACGAAGAGGAAAAGGATGTTGGGCTGCAGGTCCTAGTGAACTTTCTAGACCGCACAGTCATCCGAAATTCTAAAGTCTCTGGGACATGGGGCAAGGAGGAAAAGAGCATCCCTTACTTTCCTTTCGCAGGAGGAGAGCCTTTCAAAGTAAGCTGTTTCATCTCTCTGTCTTACAAAACGGGAACATGTGAAGAAATTAAGATATTTGTGGAAAACGTCACTGGGCTTTCAAGGTCGATAAGGCAATCTGCCATGAGCAGCATGCTTCATCCCCTACTATATTTTGTTTGTCATGGTCTAAATGTCATTTGCTGAACGTTCTCTTTACAATAGAGTGCATTCAGTTGAAACTTTATGGAATGGAACTGGAGCCATCCCAGCAGCATGACGGAGTAGCTTCCAAAACCCAACAATGTGCAGATATTCATTAAGTATTACCTCTATGTCAAAATTACAGCTGTGGAGCTGTAAGCAGTGGTTACATTGTCATGAAACCTGCTTGAAGATCATCTGAGGCAAGTAAAAAAGAATTTTGTGGCCCAAAATGGGGCTAAATGTGCCATTGTTAATATCAGGTAAAATCTCTAATGATGGGTGTAACTTGCAGCTGCGCATGCTGCCACGGGGTCATACAGGTTGTCTAATAATGTCCTGTGGATATCCAGCCAAGCTAGGAGAACAATGATTCACAAAAGTCTGGAGGAAACCAGACACCACTCATCACTTGTGCAATACCATTCCAAAGGTGAAGCATGGAGGTGGCAGCATAACGCTCTGGGGTTGGATTTCAAAGGCAGGACCTGGAAGACTAATCAGGTTTAGAGAAAGCTGAATGGATACCATTAATGAAAACTGTGGACCTCAGACTGGCCCAAAGGATCACCTCCCAAAAGGACAGTGGCCCTAAGCACAAAGCAAACATGACATAGGAGAATGTCCCGGAGTGGCCCAGCCAGACGTGAACCCAATTAAACATCCTTGAAAACAGCTCTCGACTAGCGGTCTCCATTCGAACTGACAGAGCTTGAGAGGGTCTACAGAGAAGAATGGCAGAAAATCCACAAATTCAGGTGTGTTGCTTGTGGTGTCAGACGCAGGCTGGCATTGCTGCCAAAAGGGCTTCAACTCAGCGCCGACTAGAGAGTCCGAATACTGGATTCAATGGGATATTTCAATTTTTTATTTTTAACAAATTTTCAAAAATGTATAAAATCCCATTTTCGCCTTGTCATTCAGGGGTACTGAGTGTTGTTTAATGAAGGAATGGATTGAAATAATTTTAGCACAAGGCTGCAACAAAACAAAATGTTAAACGGAAGGGGTGTCAGTACTCTCTGTGTCACATACTCACTAACAATTAAAGTAAAAATTCTGTTAGTTGTGCACAGACCTCTCCATTTCCACAGAAACATTAAAGAGATAGAATGGAAAATTGAAATGCATGTTGGACTAAGGCAGTACATTTTACAACACATGAGGCTTAGAGTGTTTTCATTTGTTTAAATATTGAACATTTTTTGTTTCTCTGTAATTCTAGTTGCTTATGAGCAATTCAATAAACAAAAATACTAACATAGCTATCATGCGTTTAATTCTAAAAGTTTCCGGACATGTACACGGTTCAGGATATTCTTCCCAAAAAGTGTACATTTGTTCATATTTTGTTGCTTTGTTGTGTGATCAGGACCTAACATGAGAGGTACCAACTATCACCGTCCCTGATGGTCTTTTGTAAATGACTGATAGGAAGAAATGTGAAAACCTGCCACATAACTGTTTTCTGTAAACTCCTACCTGTCTCACTGTCTCTGTTATACCCCACGTACTTCATCCTGGGACTCCTATGGCAGGGATTGTCTTTACTTTTAAACGTTTACGTCAACACAGTTTACCACCAATAGGAGACTCCAGAAGAGCGTTCTCTTGTTACATAAGGAATGAACAACCTAAGTTCTCAGCTCACGAGTAACAGACAGACAGTGGCGTTAAGTTTTTTACTCATAAACTATGCTTATTAGCCAAAACCATTAGCTACAAACAAGGCTGTAAAGAGAATCATACAACCTGGGTAGGCTAACGTTTTCATGCAGTCCTATCAGCAATAGCAAGGGGCTGGTGACTACTGAATTCACTCTGAATTCACTGTCGTAATCTTCTTTCTTTCTTTCTTTCTTTCTTTCTTTCTTTCTTTCTTTCTTTCTTTCTTTCTTTCTTTCTTTCTTTCTTTCTTTCTTTCTTTCTTTATTTATTTATTTATTTATTTATTTAGATAGATAGATAGATAGATAGATAGATAGATAGATAGATAGATAGATAGATAGATAGATAGATAGATAGATAGATAGATAGATAGGAGACACTCCTTTCCTTCAGAAGCCCACGTGGGAGGAAAATAAGATGCCACTAGAGGGCAGTGTTAATTCTGACACTAGGATGTGTTATCAAAAGACACCAACTAGGGGTATCATGCACCTGGGTATTGACTTCATCCCTTGGAGGGTCCCAGGACACGTTGTCCTTCCTGTAGATAATAGCTTGGCTTCCTGCCCAGCATTTGATCCTGTGGATTCAGAAAATATTCAGAACCTTGCACTTTCTGTACATTTTACTGTGTCGCAGATTAAATTTGAAATGAATATATTTGCCACTTGTGCCCACCAATCTACACTCAATAACTCAGAATGACTAAAGTGAAGACATATTTACAGAAAGGATTGCAAATTCATTACAAATCACAAACTGAAATCTCTCATTCACAGACGTATACAGACCCTTTGTTGTTGCACTCCAGCTTGTGCTCAGATGCATCCTCCTTGCTTTAATTCTCTTGGAGATGTTTCTAGAACGTGATTGGAGTCCACTTGTAGCAGATTGAATTGTTTGGACATCGTTTAGAAAGGCACATGTGGACCTGTGTATAGACAGTCTAACAATACACATGACATACAGGACAAAATCAAGCCGTGAAATATACATGGGGCTCTCTGTAGATAGCTAGGCGGATAGAGTGAAAGGCACAATAGATAGATAGATAGATAGACAGACAGACAGACAGACAGACAGACAGACAGACAGACAGACAGACAGACAGACAGACAGATAGATAGATAGATAGATAGATAGATAGATAGATAGATAGATAGATAGATAGATAGATAGATAGATAGATAGATAGATAGATAGATACTTTATTAATCCCAAGGGGAAATTCACATTCTCCAGCAGCAGCATACTGATACAAAAAATATATATATATTAAATTAAAGAGTAATAAAAATACAGGTAAAAACAAACAATAACTTTGAATAATACAAACATTTACCCACACCCGGGTGGAATTGAAGAGTCTCATAGTGTGGTGGAGGAACGATCTCCTCAGTCTGTCAGTGGAGCAGGACAGTGACAGCAGTCTGTCGCTGAAGCTGCTCTTCTGTCTGGAGATGACACTGTTTAGTGGATGCAGTGGATTCTCCATTATTGATAGGAGCCTGCTTAGTGCCCGTCGCTCTGCCACAGATGTCAAACTGTCCAGCTCCGTGCCTACAATAGAGCCTGCCTTCCTCAGCAGTTTGTTCAGGTGTGAGGCATCCTTCTTCTTAATGCTGCCTCCACAGCACACCACGGCATAGAAGAGGGCGCTCGCCACAACCGTCTGATAGAACATCTGTAGCATCTTATTGCTGATGTTGAAGGACGCCAGTCTTCTAAGGAAGTATAGTCAGCTCGGTCCTCTCTTGCACAGAGAATCAGTATTGGCAGTCCAGTCCAATTTATCATCTAACTGCACTCCCAGGTATTTATAGGTCTGTACCCTCTGCACACAGTCACCTCTGATGATCACAGGTTCTGTGAGGGGCCTGGTCCTCCTAAAATCCACCACCAGCTCCTTGGTTTTGCTGGTGTTCAAGTGTAGGTGGTTTGAGTCACAAATTTATTTATTTATCTGGTTTGTACAATGCTATATACTGCATTCCCTGCTGTTCTTTCTTATATTCTTGAAGTGCCTTGAGCATGGGAAAGGTGCTATATAAATAAAATGTATTATTATATACAAAAATATCTCAGTGGGACACAAACAGGAACCAAGTCCAAACAGGATCAAGCTTTTGAGTTGAAGACAGGGCTCTCTACCAATGAGAGAGGTGGGTTTTTGATTCAGAACCGAGATCCTGTTTGGATTGTCTTCCTATTTGTGCACTGCTCTGATTTCCTGGAAGAATTTATAGAAAAGTATTTTACCAAAATATGCACGTGTTTTGCAAATTGCAAGCCAATGACAGGATCATATGACATGTGGATTATGCAACACAACCAATGTGATTTGTTTTTATGGACATTTTTATCTTGTTTGCTGTTCTCCAGTGTTGGTCACCATAGATGACTATACTTTTAGAAGCTTTGTTATCTCTGATATGCATGAAAACATGAGATTAAAAATAGTTGACATCACTACAAACGGGTTAAGTAACATATAAATAAAATCATTTTTAGGTGGAGTAATCCTTTAAACTAGAAATAAATTCTTTCCATTAAACAATTTCTTTCAATGCATCATAAAACTAAAAAGTTGTTACTGTGCAAAGTAAAGCTTGATATCTTTATCTACTACAGAATGTAATAAAACACTAAAGTCTGTGTACCCAGTCCGTCTGAGCAATCTGATTGGTCAGTTTGGCTTTGGTGACATGACGAAAGAGAAAGTGCAAGTGTGACACACACAAGTAGGAATAAAGACATAGGAGCATGCTGAAAGGTTCACCTTCGACAATGGCAGCCATGAAAGCAGAAGGGAGGTGAGAAAGTCGCCTCAAAAACAACGACAGAGTCTGAGAAGCCGCCTTTATGGGAACGTGTTTGACAGCAGGAGCTTCAGTCAAGAGAGGGTCAGGAACACAAGGATACCAAAGAAAGGCACAATAGATACACGTAGGTCAAGAGCTAGCAAACATTTTTTAATTATTCTCTCACCTCTCTTTGACAGGTGTCATAGCTAGTTCCATCTATCCATTTTCCAACCCACTGAATTCGAACACAGGGTCACAGGGGTCTGCTGGAGCCAATCCCAGCCAACATAGGGCGCGAGGCAGGGAACCAATCCCGGGCAGGGCGCCAACCCACCACAGGACACACACACCCACCCACACCAAGCACACACTAGGGCCAATTTAGAATCGCCAATCCACTTAACCTGCATGTCTTTGGACTGTGGGAGGAAACCCACGCAGACACGGGGAGAACATGCAAACTCCATGCAGGGAGGACCCGGGGAGTGAACCCAGGTCTTTTTACTGCAAGGCAGCAGCGCTACCCACTGTACCACTGTGCCGCCCTCATTGCTAGTTACTTAATAAAAAGAAAGTCGACCTCAATGCAAGCTTTAAGTAAAACAAACTAGCTAGGAATGTAAAAGGACACGTACGTCTCCGGTACAGATATACCAGTGCTGCGAAATTCAATGTGCTCTAAAAGTGCATGCAAATCATGCACACCTGGTAGCCACACTTACCTTCTTGAACGTTATATAAAACGAAGTGCCTACCCTGTTAGGCAGTTACATATTATTTAGTTAGAAACATATGGTATGCACAAGTAATGAATTTCTAGTTTAAACTACGTCCACGCTACCAAGTTTTCATTTAAAAACTGCATTTTCAAATGAAAACTATCTTCTCTATCATCCATGCTAGTGTTTTCACACTGGGCATCTGCGCATCAACAGAGAAAACTCTTTGATGGGATGGTAACACCAGCCATGGGATTTATTCCAAAATTATACTAACTGGTGAATGATTTTTCTTTTGCACGTGTATGCAGCATTCAAACTGTACAAAACACAATTTAGATGCATACAGGTACAGTGCATCCGTAAAGTATTCACAGCGCGTCACTTTTTCCACATTTTGTTATGTTACAGCCTTATTCCAAAATGGATTAAATTAATTTTTTTCCTCTGAATTCTACACACAACACCCCATAATGACAACGTGAAAAAAGTTTACTTGAGGTTTTTGCAAATTTATTAAAAATAAAGAAATTGAGAAAGCACATGTACATAAGTATTCACAGCCTTTGCCATGAAGCTCGAAATTGAGCTCAGGTACATCCTGTTTCCCCTGATCATCCTTGAGATGTTTCTGCAGCTTAATTGGAGTCCACCTGTGGTAAATTCAGTTGATTGGACATGATTTGGAAAGGCACACACCTGTCTATATAAGGTCCCACAGTTGACAGTTCATGTCAGAGCACAAACCAAGCATGAAGTCAAAGGAATTGTCTGTAGACCTCCGAGACAGGATTGTCTTGAGGCACAAATCTGGGGAAGGTTACAGAAAAATTTCTGCTGCTTTCAAGGTCCCAATGAGCACAGTGGCCTCCATCAACTCTTCCTAGAGCTGGCCGGCCATCTAAACTGAGCGATCGGGGGAGAAGGGCCTTAATCAGGGAGGTGACCAAGAACCCGATGGTCACTCTGTCAGAGCTCCAGAGTTCCTCTGTGGAGAGAGGAGAACCTTCCAAAAGGACAGCCATCTCTGCAGCAATCCACCAATCAGGCCTGTATGGTAGAGTAGCCAGACAGAAGCCACTCCTTGGTAAAAGGCTCATGGCAGCCCACCTGGAGTTTGCCAAAAGGCACCTGAAGAACTTTCAGACCATGAGAAAGAAAATTCTCTGGTCTGATGAGACAAAGATTGAACTCTTTGGTGTGAATGCCAAGCGTCACGTTTGGAGGAAACCAGGCACCGCTCATCACCAGGCCAATACCATCCCTACAGTGAAGCATGGTGGAGACAGCATCATGCTGTGGGGATGTTTTTCAGCAGCAGGGACTGGGAGACTAGTCAGGATAAAGGGAAAGATGACTGCAGTAATGTACAGAGACATCCTGGATGAAAACCTGCTCCAGAGCGCTCTTGACCTCAGACTGGGGCGACGGTTCATCTTTCAGCAGGACAACGACCCTAAGCACACAGCCAAGATATCAAAGGAGTGGCTTCAGGACAACTCTGTGAATGTCCTTGAGTGGCCCAGCCAGAGCCCAGACTTGAATCCGATTGAACATTTCTGGAGAGATCTTAAAATGGCTGTGCATCCAACCTGATGGAGCTTGAGAGGTGCTGCAAAGAGGAATGGGCCAAACTGGCCAAGGATAGGTGTGCCAAGCTTGTGGCATCATATTCAACAAGACTTGAGGCTGGAATTGCTGCCAAAGGGGCATCGACAAAGTATTGAGCAAAGGCTGTGAATACTTATGTACATGGGATTTCTCAGTTTTTTTATTTTTAATAAATTTGCAAAAATCTCAAGTAAACTTTTTTCACGTTGTCATTATGGGGTGTTGTGTGCAGAATTCTGAGGAAAAAGATGAATTTAATCCATTTTGGAATAAGGCTGTAACATAATAAAAGGTGGAAAAAGTGATGCACTGTGAATACTTTCTGGATGCACTGTAAGCAACACAATAAGTGCCACGGAAAGCGATTCTTCTTTGTCTACTATGTTGAAATATGGTTTTCCTCAGTGAGGGCTGACCATTCTGGGGATGATTTGTTTTAATGAGTAGGATCCAATCAGGAAAAGGCTTTGTAATGGGCACGAGCCAATCAGAGCACAATCTGAATCTGCATTTTCAGGATTCCATCTTGTCACCCATCCACGCTGCAATGCCGAGCAGGTGTTTTCAGACTTTTATGGTTCTGGAGTGCGTTTTCAAAAGTCTTGGGGGTTAAAAACATCAGGTTAGTATCCACAAAAGGCAAAAGTGGAGGCTAAAGTCTGAGTTATTAAATGAAAATACAGTTGTGTGCATGCAGTTTGCATCAGTAATTGTAATATGATTATAAGAATTTATACAGTAATGCATTACACAACTTAGTTGGTAATACATGAATGCCAGCTCTGTCCATGACCTTGTAGTGGATAAATGGGACCAGATGGATTTCCACAGCTGTTTTCATTGGGCTGCTGTTTGTCAGTTTTTGTGCCAGAGTGTACAGAACCTCTTTTTGTATTTTTTTAATTACACATTTAGAATTCCTAAGAGGAGTATAAAATGATATTTCATCTTTTTTTCAGATGGAAATCTTCTGTGAGCATCAGCAGTTTCGGATACTGGTGGACGGACAGCCGTTGTGTGGATTTACTCATCGCATCAAAGAACTCCAATCTATAAATGTTCTCCAGATCTCAGGTGACATGCGTCTCACCAAAGTGGCCTGAGGAAGAGGTTGGCAGCACAGTAACTGTGGAGGGTTGGGTGGTTTAGCAGTTTTTATAATAAGTGAATGTATTTTTGCTTATAAATGTGTACTTTTGTAATATTTGGACTGTTTTGTTGACCCCGGCTTGTTTATTGAGTGGAGTAAGAAAGCATTGTATTTGTGTACAACACCAACTGCAAGTGCAACACACCGCACTTCTGGGTCCATTTTCTCCCACAAATACTTTTCCTGCTTTTACCACGTGTTGACACATCCATTAGGGACGGTCATTTTAATTTACAGATGACAGGGTTTCTCAATATATTATTAAACTCCTTTTTTTAGCATTTCTACTTTTTTTTGGAACGAGATAGCCTGTCCATTACCATAGGTGGACTGATGATCCTTGAACTTTCAAGTCCTAAAAGAATATAAAACAACAGAAGTGCTAAATCAACACAATAATGGCCACTAGACTCTGATTCAAGTTGGCTGTCAGACCAGAGATGCTAGTATGCATTTACGGTGGTGAAAGTTTTTTTTTTGTTGTAATTTTTTTATATATTGGATACTGAATGTTCTTTGATATAACACATGGATTTAAAAACAGGTTGTGTGCCTATTGTGTTAGCGTTGAATCAATAAAAAGACAATCACCACTACGTGTTGTGATGTCATCCTTTCTGTGAGGGTAGAGGGGGCTCTCTCTGTGTTTTTGTGATGTAAAATTCCCTTTCAGATTGAACGGTGTAGCTCATTCAGTCAGACATGAAGTATTTGACCGCTACCTAGTAATCACTTGTGTTGATAGCTGAAATTTCCCAAAGCATTTTTTGCAACAAATCTGCTTGACTCACTGGTGTTTTTGCTTGCCACACTTTTCCTTCCTGAGGCAAACTACTTTTCCCAACACCCCATGATGCTCTGAGCTCTGGCAGCCATGTTGAATGGGGATGTCACTACCTGATCTGTGCTACCTGTCCGATTTATGCCTCGCTGAGCATAGAACTTTCAAGTATGTGTAATGTAAGCACACTCTTACCTTTCACTGATCTGCTTCATGCATGTGTGAATAATATATGGGATAAACAGGCATGCGTGATGTGACTATACAGTCGGTACTCCAGTTGGAATCTGCACCCCTCATGCTTTAAAAAAAAAACAAAACTTGCAGTATTTTCATTTGAGTGGTATATTAGCTGTATTATTATTATTAATCTATATATATAAAATCCCTATGTGCGTCCAGGTGTCCGTGTGTGGGTGTCTTCTGATGAAGTGCGCATGCGCGGGGCACAGTGCGAAGCGCGATATTACTGTCAGAGAAAGTTAAAGGCGTTTTACGGAAATACAAACCAGTATTAGTGCGAGAGGAAATTAAAGGTACACAATACAGTGACGCATATTACAACCACATACAAGCCAGTATTACTGTCAGAGGAGATTAAAGGCATATTACCGACACGCACGCCTGTATTACCGCCAGAGAAAATTAAAGGTATATTACGGACGTACAAGCCAGCGGACGTACAAGACGGCATCCTTCAATAAGGGCGCGCACAAAAAGGCGAACGCCTTTATTCGCCGCGCTCAATTGAGGTCGCCCTTCTGAAGCTCGCCTTTTTGTGCGCGCCCTTATTGAATAGAGCCGTACAAGACAGTATTACTGGCACGGAAAATTAAAGACACACAATACACGGTGGCAGCCCACAAAGAACGGTCAGCTCAGCAAGTAAACATCAACAAAAGAAAGGCTGAAAGAAAGAAAAATACGACCAACAAAAAGAATGAGGTCAAAGTCCCTTGCCATTTAATATAGACTGTTCCTACTAATGTTTATGCACTACTGTTCTAGCGCCCGTTATTGTAACGGGCTAAATGACTAGTATTATTATATTAGAACGAGATCGCGAATACAAGCGGCTGAAATGAGTTTCCTCCGCAGGGTGTCTGGGCTCTCCCTTAAATCTAAAGATAGGGTGAGAAGCTCAGTCATTCGGGAGGAGCTCAGAGTAGAGCCGCTGCTCCTCCGCATCGAGAGGAGTCAGATGAGGTGGCTCGGGCATCTGATCAGGATGCCTCCTGGGCGCCTCCCTGGTGAGGTGTTCTGGGCACGTCTAACCGGGAGGAGGCCCCGAGGAAGACCCAGGACACGCTGGAGGGACTATGTCTCTCGGCTGGCCTGGGAATGCTTCGGAATTCTCCCGGAAGAGCTAGAAGAAGTGGCCAGGGAGAGGGAAGTCTGGGCATCTCTGCTCAAGCTGCTGCCCCCGCGACCTTGGATAAGCGGAAGAGGATGGATGGATGGATGGATGGATGGATGGATATATTAGCTGACCGTAATGGGAATATTATGAACATACATTGTTGTTTTGCCCAGATTCATTGTACGTTGTGTACGTTGTGTCTTCACTGCTGGATTAAGTATGTTAACTTCCTTGCTATGTAGTGCAGATAGTATGGTATGGTATGAATGGTAGTGACAGGCACAGCCTTCCCGATCCCCACTGATCCCTTGTTATCACAAACTCTGTGGGTGTCAGTTAGTTGTAGTGATTGGAGGTCAGCAGAAACAGAAAGACATAAAGAACTCTGTGTTGCGGACTCGGAATGTAGTTTTATCTCAGTGGTGAGCCACACAGTTCAGGTCACATTTCTGGCCACAATAATCGATTGGACCAGCATGGTTAGCAGATGCTTCGAGATGGGTCTAACTGCAGCCCACAGTACCTATGATGTAGTTCACATAATGCCCACAACATCAGTCAGTAAACACCCTTTGAGTCAGATAACCCATGCACAACTCTAATCTTAACCACAGTGTAACTGGGCATGCAATGGGTGTTTCGTGACTGATGTTGTAGGCGTTACATGACTGACCTAAAAGGTGTTGCAGTGTATAATTACCCTCTGTTGAATGCTACCATAGCCCTCAGAGACACATAAAAGACCCCTGCACCTTTAAATATAAACTCAAAACTAGTTTAGTTTCTCCTTTCTCATTGACTTTGCTGCATTTCACAGAATTCACCAAAGTTTCCAAACATGTCCACGTTTACACCAAACTCGAGGCGAAGTGAATTCCGTGTTTCTGAGCCATTTTTGAGATGCAGGAGGCTGTCACACACTCGCAAACATGAGACATGTTCGTGGTATAATCCGCGCACCACTTTTATTCCCCACAAAACCACCAAAAGGATCGACATGGTCTTGCAAGACTTTTTATCCCGTATCTAAACACACTCGCTTCAGCCTCCCTGAACCAAGGCCTCTGTTCGATTTTATTTCCTTTTAGTGATTCATTTCTCCATTCCGAGGGAGGTGGCATTGGAACAGGAGCCAAGGGTGAAGCAAATACAATTAGAAACGGGATAAGAAATATTTCACGGCACTCTCTATCCCTTTGGTGGAGGGGTGGGGGAAAAATACAGTGAAAAGTCACTAGTAACGTGAGCGGTGTGATACAGTGACCTTCAGTCGAGAGGGGTGTGGGGAGGGGATCTTCATGTGAAAGTTTGAGAGGGACAAGTACAGGATAACATTTACTCCTCTGTATGCTAAGAAGCATTGCCAATGTACTCTAAGTTGAAATTGAAAGAGTGCTGCTCAGAAAACTAAGAAAGGGAGAACGGGCAACAGACAGCCTCCGGGTATAATTGCTGAACCCCTAACACTTGAACTGAACAACTTCATGCTGCGACATTTATAAATCAAGCATAGTCTCGAGTCCTTCATCAAACATGTCATTCTCAATTTAGTCAAAACTTTCTTCACAATCCAACTTAAACCCTGCGCATATCGGTGCATAATGGTGCATAAAGATGAGCGATTACGCAAAGCTGTGGCATGTAGTACAAATGACCAATCACAGACAACTATACCTCATTAGAATGCTCTGAACCTCAGCTATCCAATGGTAGTGAGCCTTCCACTGTATACTGCTTGTGAACAGAGAGCATATTTTAATAAATAGAGCAGGGAACATGGAAACAGGATTCATTTAAAAGAAGATACCGATGGGTGTGACAAAATGTCATTATTGCTCGATTGACTTGTGGACTTAATGCATCATACACAAACAACTTTGTGGTTAATTGTAGAAAATATCAGCCAACAATCTTGGAGAAAAAAATTTCAAATCTATCTTTCTAAGGGCCACTCAGATCAATTACACAAACTCCAGTGTAAACGATGGGTGATATGAAAACGGGATCTCTGGGAGTTTGGCCTTAAGGGCTATTAGAAGATCCTAGTAGAATGTACGAGGGTGCCAGTCAATCTTGTGGCACACACAATCACACACTCAACCAAGTAAATCTCCCTGACCTGCACATCTTTGTGATGTGAATATGAAGAAGAGAACCTAGAGTGAACTCTAGAGGGCACTTAGCATCTATTGAGAAGATAAAAAGATACATTTCCAAAAAAAACAAAAACTAAAGGCAAACACAGGTCTTGAACCCTTGTCTATCAGCTGGCTTACTCCTTGTACAACACCACACACATTACCTTTTCTCTTCTCTCATCTTTCTATTTCTCCTGCTGGTGGAACATTCCTTAACCAGCTCTGAACTCAACTCACCAGTGGGCTAGTTCCAAGGTCATGATCCCATCTGTATTCCCTAGGGCTATCTCCCCTTAGCTTCCTCTTGTATCCCCAGGTGTCCTTGCACCTCCGACCTTACCATACTGTCATAATTACAAGCGCAGGTTCCATCTATCCATCCATCCATTTGCCAACCCGCTGAATCCGAACACAGGGTCACGGGGGTCTGCTGGAGCCAATCCCAGCCAACACAGGGCACAAGGCAGGAACCAATCCTGGGCAGGGTGCCAACCAAGCACAGGTTTCCCGATGGTTTATTTAAGATGAGAAAGAGCTGTTGGATTCTCTTTACTGCGCTGAACATCTGCATAATGGTCTGGGTACTCCCTAAAAGCCCCTCAATGGCCCCTTTCAAACATCAGTAGTCTGGTGCACCATGCAGACCTGTAGGGTGTTCTGTTTTCTGGTAACTGTTTTCCAACATTGGCACTTGGATGGGCTTTTCAGTTTCCTGGCTATAAGGGTCTTGTTTTGCGTCTCATTTGATTTCCCATGATCCCTTCATTCACCAGACCATGTATTACCACAGGATCAACCCAGGTGAACAGAGAGGAAATGTGTAGTCCCCACTTAAACAATGAATTGAACTTAGGATTCTGCAGCTGTAAGGCAGCAGCACTGACCAGTGTAGCACCATGGCACTAACTAATACATAACACTCGAAACAAAAATACTGCTTATACAGTACTGTATCAGTATGAGACAGCTATAAACACAATTTATAACCAAAATAAATGCTGCAGGGGTAGGCAGTGGTCCTGAGACCCTTAAATGGGGTAAACAGGGTTAATAATGGAAGAATGAAAAGACGGATGGATAGATGAAGTCCATCATGTCTCCAATATTTAAGACTGTTGCCTTCCTCAAATCCCCTGTAAGATCTTACCATGTGGTGCTTGTCGAAATACTAAGAACCCTAAAGTTATACCCTAGTATCTGCAAGTTCCTCCTGGAATAGTGAAGATCAAGGTTCATTCATCAGGACAATATGAAAGAAGAGCCAACAAAAAAACACAGCTCTGCAAAAAGACACATTGGTGCAAAGTTCAAGTTTAGAACACGGCATTTAGAAGAGGACACAACAGTGGGACTAAGGTGCTGCGAATGGAGAAGTGTGAATGTAAGAGGAATCAGCATAAGGGATTAACATCAGTGGCATAATTAATATCACGGGCTCCGCCATAAATACCACAGCATAACAGAATAGTCTGCTATGGGACTTCTCATAGCTACCACTTGTGACGCCTAAACCATTCTTGGTGTTTATGTGAATTTCTGGTTGAGTTTTAGGAAAAAATGCAATGTCACTATTGATTGCTGCTCAGTCCTATAAGGCATACAGTGTTGGCATTTGCCAGGAAAACCCCTAAAGGAAAAGGTGCACTGATGATATCACAAAAATTAATAACAATTTATAACAACCAAAATAAGAACTCAATAAGGATGAAATCAAACCAGGAAATTCTCACTATCTGTCTACCTATCATACAGTACAATGCCATTACTATCTATCTTATATTCTAACTTTCATTGTTTATGAAATAAATAGTGCCTTTCCTATCTTATGTAGTGACTTCTATTATTTATCAATTATAACGTATTTTCTATCTATTATTTAGTGAATTATACATCTCTTTATCCATTATATAGTGCTTTATCTATCATGCATTACTTTTCCTATCTATCTTATATTGTAATTTTCATTATCTATATATTATATAGTGCCTTTCCTATCTTATGTAGTGACTTTTCTATTCACTATATAGTGCTTTATCTATCTTACAAAGTGACTTTCATTATCTATTACATAGTGCCTGTCCTATCTATCTTATACAGTATAGCACCTTCATCATCAGTCAGTCAGTCAGTCATTCTCCAACCCGCTATATCCTAACACAGGGTCATGGGGGTCTGCTGGAGCCAATCCCAGCCAGCACAGGGCACAAGGCAGGAACAAATGCCAGGCAGGGCATCAGCCCACCACAGGGTACACACACACACACACACACACACCAAGCAGACAATTTAGGATCGCCAATGCACCCAACTGCATGTCTTTGGACTGTGGGAGGAAACCCACGCAGACACGGAGAGAACATGCAAACTCCACACAGGGAGGACCTGGGAAGTGAACCTCAGGTCTCCTTACTGCGAGGAAGCAGTGCTACCACTGCGCCACCGTGCCGCCCGATATGGCAACTTTCATTATCTAAATATTATATAATGCCTTTACTGTCTATCTTATATAGTGACTTTCATTGTCTGTTATATAATGCCTTTCCCATCTTATGTAGTAACTTTCATGATTTATCTATCTATCGATCTATCATACAGTGCCTCTTCCATCTATCTTTAGACATCTGACTCTTTTGAATTTCATTATCTATTATATAGTGCCTTTACTATCTATCTTATATAGTGACTTTCATTGTCTGTTATATAGTGCCCTTGCTATCTTTAATAGTGACTTTTACTATCTATTTATCTGTATACAGTGCCTTTTCCATCTATGTAACTTATATAGAACCTTTCCTAGCTATCTTACATAGTGGCTTTAATTGAGTCTCTATTATATAGTGCCTTTCCTATCCTAGTGGCTTTTACTATCTATTGTGGAAAGCATACCCCCAGACACAGACAGACAGACACCAGAATGTCCAAACACACTTCTTTTATTTTCTTTCAGCACCACAATGCCTTCCTTCACCAACTCTTTCTTCTTCTTTCTCTTTTTCTCTTCTTCTTCTCTTCTCACCTTCGACCTCCTCTCTCTTCTTCTTCTTCTCTTTCACCTTCGACCTCCTCTCGCCCTCCTCACAAGCTTCGTCTTCTTCCTCCCAATTCTGGCTCTCTTAGTGAAGGGAGGCGGCCCCTTTTATTATGACCCGGATGAGCCCCAGGTGCTCCCCCTGACATCCCTTCCTGGTATGGCGGAAGTGTCAGGAAAGCACCTGGAAGCACACCGGGTGCCCTTGGGATTACTTCCAGCAGCACTTCCTGGTGTGGCGGAAGTGCTGCCATCCAGGACTCCCTAACTGTCCGGGTGCCCCCTGGCGGTGGCCACGTCTTCTCACAGTGGTGAGTGTCCTGGCTCCATTCCTGTGGCCCCCAATTAGGCCCGGGCGGCTGCCCTCTCGTGGCCGAGGAGAAGTATTGTCCAACTTGGAGACTGTCCAGGCGTCCCGGCCAGGCAGTGTCCCCGCTCATCCGTGACACTATTTATTTAACTGTCTTACAGTGCCTTTACTATTTGCCTATCTTATACAGTGATTTTCATTATCTAATATATAGTGCCCTTCCTATCTATCTTAAACAATGACACATTGGTTATCTAATACAGACTGTCTGTCTTTCTTATCTATGCATTATATAGTGCCTTTTCTATCTATCTATCTATCTATCTATCTATCTATCTATCTATCTATCTATCTATCTATCTATCTATCTATCTATCTATCTATCTATCTATCTATCTATCTATCTATCTATCTATCTATCCTATAGTGCCGCTCCCTCTACCTGTCTACCTGTTAGACAGAGCGTTTCACTCTATGTGCCTAGCTATCTAGAGAGAGTCCATCATATAATACCATTCATACTTATCTGTTGCTCTAATATGAAGTTACGCTTCAATCTTCAACAGTTTTTATTTTTCAATTATAAAAAAAGAATGAAAGTACAAAATATAATAAATTGTTAAAAATACAAATTGCTATACAAAAGCATGAAACTTTACAATGCGTTAAAAACACTTTTTTTTTTTTTTTTTACCAAAATGAAACATTCTGCTGGTGGCCCCAGTGTCCAGGATGAAGGGCCCTCGGTCAGACATGACTCGTGATGAGATACACATTCATGGAATGCACAGTGGGGCACGAGGAGTGACACAGGTGTGTAAGAAAGGAGCGGGACAGCGAGCGAGGGAGGGAGCGCTAAACACACTCTGCCAAAGCAGCTGCTGCATCCACGGGCACTGCTAGGATACGAGATGCCGGACAGTTAATTAACACTTTTGGCTTTTCAGAGCATGGAGGTGCTGACAGCCTGTCATGCTAATTGTTTTATGGCAGCGATCCACTCCTGTCTGTCTCCCTTCGAAGTGGCTTGAATGAAGTAATGAACATCGTTTTGAGTTATTATCTTGAACAGATTGCCTTGAACGTTACCCTTGACGCCTGAAAAATAGAACGAACAAAGAAAGTCAGGAAATGTTGATCTTTTTGTCCCTTCTTCAGTCGATGCTTCCTGTGTTTATTTCTTTCTGTGTGTTCCTATAGGCCAAATGAACTGTCATTTATAAATCACTTTACTATAGAATTTATGAAAGGTGCTGTATAAAACAAACATAACATTTGCAAGTACAGTTCAGGATTGCTTGGGCCAGACCCTTAACCCAGTAGCACTGGCTTCATGTAAGGAACCCTCCCTGAATGGGATGCCACTTAGTCTGAGGGTCCGCACACTTAACACACCTCACCATTTCTCTTAACCTACACCCACATGGGCAGAAAACGCAAACTCCACAGACAACAATCAGATGTAGTATTCAAGAATAAATGTCAGATCCAACATTAGAGACAGCATCTGAACACATAAAATTATCAGTAAATAATGAACTGCTTTGAAACAATTGAGTAAAATAAAGATGGTGAAAGACTGAATAGATTTGTGTGTTCTCCTTAACAGCTGTCCACTGTAACAAAGCTCACGTCACATAGTTGAGGCCAGTGGAATATATGGATCAGCCTGCCACAGCGGAAGGCTCTGTGCAAGGAGAGTGGTGTGTAGTGCCTTTAAAGTGTATGTCCACTCCCCATTCACAAGTTATTATCGGCACCGACTCAGCATAAAACTTTACCTGTGGGCACTCCGTTGTCCTCCAAAGCCGAAACCAGACAGCCTCTGATTGGGAATCCTCCAGCAGGCCGGTTTTCCTCCTAAATAAGACCATCTTTAATAATCAACCACTCATCCCAGGTCACAAACAAATAGTATTTTAGAAAAAAACAGGGCACATTTCTTCAAGAAATTCTATCTTTTAAAACTGTGTGGAAACTTGAATACTCGTGTTAATTCAACCCATCTAACACTCAGTTTACAGTTAAATCTCATTCTTAAAGCTATAAATCCCCAAAATGTATGACATACCACCTAGATAAGCATGACTTGTCTACTTGGCATGGAAGTAGTTGAAAGTATTTGATTAACCATTTAATATTATATTATTAATATTATGCTTTTTGCAGATGATGTTGTCCTGTTTGCTTCATCAGGCCGTGATCTTCAGCTCTCTCTGGATCGGTTCGCAACTGAGTGTGAAGCAGCTGGGATGGGAATCAGCACCTCCAAATCTGAGACCATGGTCCTCAGCCGGAAAAGGGTGGAATGCCCTCTCAGGGTTGGGAGCGAGATCCTGCCTCAAGTGGAGGAGTTCAAGTATCTTGGGGTCTTGTTCACGAGTGAGGGAAGAATGGAGCGTGAGATCGACAGGCGGATCGGTGCGGCGTCTGCAGTGATGAGGGCTCTGCTTCGGTCTGTCGTGGTGAAAAAGGAGCTGAGCCGCAAGGCAAAGCTTTCAATTTACCGGTCAATCTATGTTCCTACCCTCACCTATGTTCATGAGCTATGGGTAGTGACCGAAAGAACGAGATCATGAATACAAGTGGCTGAAATGAGTTTCCTCCGCAGGGTGTCTGGGCTCTCCCTTAAAGATAGGGTGAGAAGCTCAGTCATCCGGGAGGGGCTCAGAGTAGAGCCGCTGCTCCTCCGCATCGAGATGAGTCGTGAAGAGGTGGCTCGGGCATCTGATCAGGATGCCTCCTGGACGCCTCCCTGGTGAGGTGTTCCGGGCACGTCCAACCGGGAGGAGGCCCCGAGGAAGACCCAGGACACGCTGGAGGGACTATGTCTCCCGGCTGGCCTGGGAACGCCTTGGGATTCTCCCAGACGAGCTAGAAGAAGTGGCCGGGGAGAGGGAAGTCTGGGCATCTCTGCTCAAGCTGCTGCCCCCGCGACCCGACCTCGGATAAGCGGAAGAGGATGGATGGATGGATGGATGGATTTAATATTATGTTGGAATACCGGAACAAGAAATTATTTAAAAATACCCTTTTCTTTATTATTATAATTACTTAAGTTTAAATGTGTAATCAAGCCAATAACCTCCCACCAGTAACAGGGGCTACTAAGGAAGTACTTTGTGAGTTTGAAATTATAGAGAGAGAAGTAAAAATGTTAGATCTGTAAACAAAATGAGAATTCTTAAACAGTCATAGTGGACTCATCACTATCTACAGTACATCCAGAGAGTGTGAAGAAGTGATTAATAAGGCTAGTAAGATGTTAGGTTATATATCACGATGTGTGGAGTACAATTCAAGGGAGGTTATGCTCAAGTTATATCATGCACCAGTGAGGCATCACCTGAAGTACCGTGTTCAGTTTTGGTCTCATATTACAAAAAAAAAGACATACCAAAGCTAAAGAAAGTGCAAAAGAAAGGCTGATTACAGGACATAATAGGTATGAGCTATGAGGACAGATTGAAGGAACTGAACCTTTTCAGCTCAGCAAATGAAGATTAAGACATGAATGAAGTGTTTAAAATTAAGGGAAGATGTACAATAGATCCTATCTGCTACTTTAAAATAAATTCTGTAAGAAGAACACAAGGGTATGGTTTGAAACTTGTTAAGGGTAAATATTAGAAAGTTTTTCTTCACACAAAGAACCACAGGCACGTGGAATAAATTGCCAATTGGTGGGATAGACAGCCTGACTTTTGGGAACTTCACATCTCAACTTGATGTTATTTTGAACAACTGATGTGAGTAGGATAAATGAGCGTGTTGGGCTCAGTGGCCTGTTCTCATTACAATTTTTCTAATGTTCTAACAATAATAAAATAACAAAAGAGAGCAACACATTGCATCCATTGGTCAAATACTGTACACCTGTTCCCCTCTTCACTCAATCCTTTTTTATTACATAAAAGAAGGCCGATAGTGTTTAAACTGTGTTCTGAGGTTTTTCAGGAAATAAAGACAGGAGTTTCGAGGTAAGGCAGTTCTAATCGCTAATCATGATGCTAGATAGTGCTGAAGTGTTACATGTTCCTTAGCATACGAAAGTAAGAATTTCACTGTACTCTGTACATTTGACAATGGTGACCCTACAAGCTGATATTCAAGAAAAGCCTTCTGATCAAAGAGAAGATATACGTGTACAGAATGACCTTAAATAAATCTGATTCTGTTCAACTATTCAGTTAATATCGTTAAAACTTTAGAAAGTAAGAACTTCATTGTGATCTGTGTACATGACAGTAAACCTAAACTTGAATTTAAGTTTAAAATTTGAAACATCTTAGCTGTTGGTTTTTTTACACTGAATAGCACGATGCAATATGAGGATTTATTGCATTGAGTATTTTACATGATCAAAAGTCCAAGAAAAGCCCCATTGACCTTACCTTAGAAGGATCATAGTAGTGTAGGTAGTCTGGCTCTGCTCTCAGGACAAACAGGCGTACCTTCCAGTTTTTCCTTTTGTGTCCCTAGAACAGCATTTATTTTTTACATTAGAAACAGAAGACATGCCCTATTTTTTATGAAAAAACTTTTCATGACACATACAAAATTAGATGCTGTGTGTGCAAGGCTGCTGTGACTCCTCTCTTTAAAATGTGTTACCAGCTAGACCAGCTCGCATTGGTCACTGCACAATCCTAAGAACCATTTCAGTAGCACTATCCATCCATCCATTATCCAACCCGCTATATCCAAACTACAGGGTCACGGGGGTCTGCTGGAGCCAATCCCAGCCAACACAGGGCGCAAGCCAGGAAACAAACCTCGGGCAGGGTGCCAGCCCACCGCAGAACACACACACACACACACACCAAGCACACACTAGGGACAATTTAGAATCGCCAATGCACCTAACCTGCATGTCTTTGGACTGTGGGAGAAAACCGGAGCACCAGGAGGAAACCCACGTAGACACGGGGAGAACATGCAAACTCCACGCAGGGAGGACCTGGGAAGCGGATCCGGATCTCCTAACTGCGAAGCAGCAGCACTACCCACTGCGCCACCTTGCCGCCCCTCAGTAGCACTACAACAGGCTTACTGCAGCAATGGTCTTGGTCATTAACACTGTATCCTGTGAGCCTAACGAGACAAAAATACGGGGGTCTGTCTTTTTACACTATGTAGTCATTCATTACATGGTGCATTCTATACAAAATCTTCCCAGGATGCAAAGCACCTGGTGGATAGATGGACGCTTTTGGAGATGCGTTGATCCACATACCTGTTTCAGCAAATAGCCCTGCTTCACAACTTTCCCACTGAGCTCCACTGCTGAAAGAGCAATTTCATTTTTGACGCTGCCTCTTCTTTTGTACATTTCTGACTGTGGAGACAAACACATGGAAAGAAATCTTCAGAAGAAGCAGGATTAAAAGTAGTGAAGCCAAAGAAAACATGAAAAAGGAAGAAAAACTGAGAGAGCAATGGCTGACTAACAAGAAACAGTAGGCAAATGGGAGGAAAATGAAATGAAAGAAATACGATAGGAGCGTAAGAGCCAATCTTATAAAGTTAAACTCATACTAGTGTTTGCTTAAGTAGAATAGAATACAATTCTCTTTGGTAGCTATAGATTATGGTATAGCCTTTCACTCCCTGTAAGTTAACATGAGATAGAACCTTCTTAGCTATATCTGTAATACAGTGTGTTCATTAAGTCAGTGTGTATTTTGGAATCGGCTCATAACTAGCATGGACAGAAAGATCCATATACAATGTGTAAATGGGATAGGCATACAGTTTCCTTAATGTTTAGAAATGGTTCGACTGTAAGAGCAAACTTAAAGAATGAAACAATATATAAGCTATAAACAGCACTCTTCCTAAACAAGAGCTTTTCTTTTCTTAGTTATATCGTTTTTTTCTCTATTTATGTGTAAACTGTTTTACCTTGAATTTTTACTAAAGCTTTTAAAAACAAAGATATTTTGCAATATTTTGCCTGGGGTGGCACGGTGGCGCAGTGGTAGGGCTGCTGCTTTGCAGTAAGGAGACCTGGGTTCGCTTCCCAGGTCCTCCCTGTGTGGAGTTTGCATGTTCTCCCCGTGTCTGTGTGGGTTTCCTCCCACAGACATGCAGGTTGGGTGGACTGGTGATTCTAAATTGTCCCTAGTGTGTGTCCTGTGGTGGGCTGGCGCCCTGCCCAGGATTTGTTCACTGCTTTGCGCCCTGTGTTGGCTGGGATTGGCACCAGCACACCCTGTGACCCTGTAGTTAGGATATAGCGGGTTGGATAATGGATGGATATTTTGCCTATTGAATCATTTCAACACGTCAAGCTATTGCCAGAATCCCATGAAGCAAACTAAAGCTGCAGAGCTTTGATCATTTTAGGTAAATGCAGCTACAAGGAATATTTTTTTTTGCATAATAAACTGATGGGCTAAAACATCTGTTCTTCTCAAAACTCTTCAGATCTTATTTTATGACAGTGGGTGGACATGGTTAACTGTCAAACACAGGTGCCAACATACAAAGGTATAAAGGGCCGTCGAGTCATCCAGGAACTGCTCGGCCAGGTCCCCATTCCGAATGGCCTCTGAGCTCTTCACTCCAAGTGGCTTCACCAAGCTCTCGTCCAGCAGTGTGGAGGCCAAGGTCACAGCCTCAAAACGTGTCAGGACTAAGTTCTTGGATACCAGCCAGTCGATCAAAGCTGAACCTGTAGAAAAGAGAAACCGAGAGCCTCTTCCATATAATGTATTCAGAGTGATGCATTTCTTCACTTGGACACAGATCATTAACAAAGATGTTTTTAATTTTAGGTAAGCCTTTGTACATTTTTTGCACAGGTTATGTTATTGATTTCATATCATTTGATCTAAAATGTCTCTTCAAATGTGAAAATGACCTGGCTAAGTAAAGCCTAAATAAAATGTGACTACATCAGAGCACAACTATAATCAGTGAGGTGACTAAACACTTTATACTGCACATTCTGACAAAAGATAGTGGCACCCATACGCTGCAGTCCAAATAGCATTAACATTGGTGTACAAGGTCCTGGGTAACTAAAAATTCAAAAAGAAAAATAGAAAAGGATTTATGGTTCACAAAGGGGCTGCAAATGGGGATTGTTAAGTTCAAGTAAAAGCCCCATGATTGCTGAAGCAAGTGACTAAATGATAGAGCTGGAGTCATACAGATGCTGACAGATCTTCCAAGTGAACAGCCAGCTAAGTACTGTACTGATGCTCTACCAGAGAGGCAGCAGTCCTCAGTGGGTGATGAGCAGAGCATTGCGCCAATAAGGAAATAAGGCTGTTAATGGTGTAAGAGGGATCAGGAGATGAAACAGTCAAAAAGTCAAAGGCATACAAGTCATTGAAACCAAAGCATTAAGACAAATCCAAAGTCACTAACAAAAGCAAAGGGTTGAAACACAAAAATTCACTCGTTGCCAATCTCTTTTAGGTTTTATCCTCAATCTTGGATAACCCTGCATAGCAACAAAATGGAAAGAGTAAATAAACACATCATAAAATGGTTATGTCCATACCACATAATAAAGGTATTGCGGTAAGACATGAAATAATTTTAATTTCAAGAAAAAGCATTTTTGAGGTTAGAATAAATGGGTTATCCAAAATGCACAACCCTAAACACAATCAAGAGTTATTTAAAAAGTTCCAGAAAACAGAATGTGATTCTAACAGTGAGTAAGAACACCTGACATGCTAAAGCTCTCAAGATCTGCTTAACTGGTTTCATATCATCCTACTGGGTGGTCAAACACCCTCTGACAAGGGACAGAGATTACTGATTAGTCTTGATGATGGTGTCCTCCACCTTAACGTATGTTGTTAATGAATCTTGTCCATATGGAATAGCTCCCCGTGTCACATTGATGAGTGATTATGGTGGTTATCAGCTCAATGGAGAAGCAATGTCAACTGTTGAAGGTCAGCCAAAGCTTTGTATGACAGACAACAGTCGACACATGACTCATGACTGCAGGCAGCCAATGACAGACATCGTAAAGGACAGTGAGTTTAGTACCATCTGTAATCAGTCAGCAATATTTTGTTTTGTGTTTTTACATTTTAGTAATCAGTTACTGCTTTTTTGTGCTCATCATGGTATTCCCTTGGCCATTCTGCATATGGTTCTTACTTCCACTGTTGGTCATCATGTATTTTGTCATTTCATCCCACCATTAGAAGATGTTGATGCACAGCTTCTGCCATTTGAGAACTGGATTTGCTATGCAATGCAAACAATGACATGCTTTGCCAGGTAGAGATACTTCAGACAAGTGATTTTCAGGATCTTTAGCCTGCCTTTTTTGAATGTGATTCCTAATGTGATGTTTTGCACTTGACAATCGATATTTTGACTTCCTCCCCATTTAGAACCTGACTTCTCCTCTGTCTTCTACCATTAGTATTTTTCATCACCTGATCACTTTAACACACTTTTGCCCTCAGGCACACTTTCTAGGATTGTAACCGTTATCTGATGAACCATACTGGAAAGGGTAGAAATGGGGGCTTTGACAGTCTGTTACATGGTATCTGCAGGTGCTGTTTTGTTTCTCCCAGATAATTTCCAATAAGTATGACAGCCAATGCCACTATTGCACTGTATGTCATTACTTGATTCTTATGTTTCACTTTCATGATGATAATGTCATGTTTGCTGCTTTATTTAATTTATCTTTCATGGACATCACCATTTTGGGGATTCTGGTTGCGAAGATCTGGCATGTCAGTTAGCTTGTGGCGCACACACTACACTACACAACTTACAGCAGCCATAAATAGAAAAGGGTCTGTCACACATTTAATGACTTCTACCCCTTGGTTCAGATTAAAGGGAAGTCTCCATAAATGACTTGAGGAAAGAATAAAGTTCAGGAATCTGTTTTTGACTTTGCTTCACTTTTGACTTTAGTGCTGATCACCAATCTCAGTTTCTTGTATAATGAACCCTGCTCTGCCCAACAATATCCAGGGAAAGCTGCTAAGAGCAAAACACTCTTCTGAGCAACCACCTCTGATGAATTTTTATGGAACGTTTTTGATGGTCATGAGAGCCAACATGCACTGCAACACATCAGGCTAACCACACAGCCCCACAAAGGCTCCTGGTGTGAATAGCAAGTGTGCTCTTGTAGTTTTTTTTGACATGCTACAGAAACAGCTGAAGTGTCCTGAGCCACCATCTGCTTTTTATGGTGGTGCACTGCCCTCTCGTGGTAGCTATGATTATAACAGGTATACAAAGCACATGCAGACATGCTCTGAAACCGGCTATACAAACTGGACCAGTGCTTTTGGGACAGTTACTTTCATTTCACAAGGGAGCAGTAGATATGGCATTGTCATGTTATTCATACATTCACTTTTCTGGCAAAAAATTACAGAAGGTCTTAGAAGAATGACAGCTTAACATATATTTATCAAAAAGCAACAACAGAATTAATTAAATTAACAAACATCTTACTACATCTATCTCCAAAAGACATAAGACAGAAATTAGTCTGAAAAATGTCTGCTTTATATAGCACCTTTCATAGAAAACATTTAACAAAACAACTGTAAAAACCATTATGATGCAACGGGTCATATCATGGTGGCATTCTTGGGCAAAGAACTTAGTGTCTAGTTAGCCGTAACACCTTTCAGAGGACGGTAACTGAAACATCCCGAGAATAGCAGGCCCAGGATTTGAACCCAGATCTCAGTGCTAATGACTGTGATACTATGCCTTGGGAAATGACAAAACTTTCTTGAAAATAATCCCTTTGACATTACAGCAGACACAAAACTTTTTAGAAAAATGAGAACTGCAGAGGTCTCTATGAGTGGCAACTCTGCTTGCTTATTTTGTTGTTCAGTTCACTGACATCACATCTGTAAAGTTAGGCTCTGACTCCACAGACTCTACACAACCCTGCAGTTAATTTAAGAGGCCTTATTAAATGGATGATTATTATATTTTCAATATATATTACCAAAGCCTACGAAAAAACACATAAATCCGGCCCACCTTAAATCCCTTTGCACCTCTCCGTCAGCGTCTTTTGTCTTGTAAATGTGTCGATCGAGACAAGCAGCAAGCAGCCTACTATCACATCCCCCACCGCCGCAAAACGGGCACAAAGTTCTCCCAGTTCCAACCTTGATTATCTGGGAGTGAAGTGCTAGAGTTTTAGAGCGGAAATAATAGATTGTTATTTAGAACACATGCATTTCATGTGTGTTCCGTTTCTACAATAATCTGTGTAAACACATTGTTAAAACAAAAATGTTTTTCACATTTTAGTAACAAATGACAAAATGTAGGCATAAACTATTACTATTGTGAAAGTGTTTATTTGATCTTTGGACTTCAGGCTTCACACATTATATAGTTTATGCCTACATTATCTCATTTATTACTAAAATATGAAAAATGTTTCTGTTTTAATGATGTGTTTACACAGATTATTGTAGAAACGGAACATGAAATTCATTTGTTCCAAATAATGATCTATTATTTCCATACACATCTCTGACTCCCAGATAATCAAGGCTGGAACTGGGAGAACTTTGTGCCTGTTCTGCGGCGGTGGGGGATGTGATAGTAGGCTGCTTGCTGCTTGTCTTGATCGACACATTTACAAGACAAAAGACGCTGATGGAGAGGTGCAAAGGGATTTAAGGTGGGCCGGATTTATGAGTTTTTTCGTAGCTTTTGGTAATTCTAGTGTTAAGGCTTCTGTTGTTAGCAATATAAACTAAGGCAATATAATCCAGCAATTCATTTTCAAATTAAAGGATCCAAAGTCCAGCTTGGCAGCATCAGGAGAAAGGAGGAAACCAATCCTGAATGGAAGGCCAGTAATGTAACGTAAATATCAATACCTAAGGGTATGGCTGGATTTAAAGAAATCGGAAACAGACAAGGAGATACAGACAGCACACATTTAAAGTTGCTGTTTCAGTTACGTTTGGGACATCAGTTTTCTCAGTGTAAATATATTTGTAGCGCTGAGGGCCTTTTAGTTTGGAAAGTACAATGCCACCTAACGTGATAACATGGATGCACAATCTTGAGGTAATGTAGGACTGAAAATATCATTACTGTAGGGTTGACTGCAGGTCCTGTGGAACCTTATGCAATTAATTAGGTCTGCCCATGCAACAACTGTAAAAAAAAACTGTGTTTCTATGTTATAAGAGGCATGTAAAGTGCCTTGGAAGGCTGACCTTCAAGAAAGGTGCCATATTAAAACAATTTCTGCTTACCTGTGAAGCACTTCTTGAAAGAATTGCCTTGTTCGGAATGATTGACAAGCCTGATGCCGGTCCGGATATCCCTCATGGAGTCAATGACCTGGCTGTGGAAAATAAAGTACTTTGTGTCAGTAGATGACAGCAAGGCATCAAAGACAGGAAAGAAAAGTTGACGCCATTGACCTCACCTTCAATATACTGAATAAGATATATAGATAATTTTCTATATAATATATGGATACCCACATAGGAAATGCACTATATAACAGAAACAAATGTGTATCATTTATATTCATGTGCTATACAGCGAATTTCACTTCTATCTATGTATTTTTCTACATATTATAGAGTGCCCTTCCTATCGGTCTATCCATCTATAATATTGTGCCTTGTTAATCAAACAGAACGCATCTAGCAGCAAATACCCTGGCACCTTCAGTCCAGTCCATTTATTATCTTTTAACGGTGTTATACAGACCTCTAGTGGTAACTGTGAATATAACAGGCATGCAAAATAAACTGATTGCATATGCGGAATGTTTACCACCGAGAGCTCCTTCCGTTTCACAGAGTAATAGCAGTAGCAGCAGTAGTGATATTATCCATCTGTCTAATATAAATTGTCTTTTACACACATCTATTTAATGTAATTTCTTTCACCACTATCTGTTAATCTACTATATAGTGCCTTTAACACAAATACTTGAAGAGATGAGAAGGGCAAAGAACATGATGGCTTGATATTTTCATGTGTGATACTGATATGTTCAAAAAACTTGACTTTAGAAAAAACAAAACGGACATCCAGCTACTCATCATTGGCGGGGCCTGTGTGGAGAGGGTCCCGGTGTTCAGGTTTCTGGGCATTGAGCTGGAGGATGACTTGACTTGCAGCGGCAACACCAAGGAGCTTCTGAAGAAGGCGCAGCAGAGACTGTACTTTCTGAGAATCCTCAGAAAGAACCATCTCCCCAAAAATATACTCCTTGCTTTTTATCACTCTTCCATCGAGAGTCTGCTTACATACTGACTGTGTATGTGGTACGGTAGCTGCACTTACGTACTCAGAAAGGAAAGCGCTTCACAGGGTTGTCAGAACAGTGGAGAGAACAATTGGTTGTACCCTCCCCACTCTGGAACAAATCTACACCTCCCGATGCCGCAAAAAAGCAATAGACATTTCACAGGATTCATCACATCCCGGTCATTGCCTCTTCCAGCTTTTGCCACTGGGCAAGTGATACACAGCAATGAAAACCAGGAGAAACCACCTTAAAAACAGCTTTTATCCAAAAGCAATCATGCCCCTGAACTCAGAATAAATCTGCTCCATATCATTCTCCCAATGTGCAATATAGACTTAAGTCAACCAGTACAATTTGTACATTTAATCAGTGCAATTTGTATATATAACAAGTGCAATTTGTATATTTTGTAAAGTACTTTTATTACTATTCAGTTTGTTATTATTTTCTCTCTTCTTGTCTTTTTAACTCTTGTGCCTCACACTGAGTCGACTGCACCTTCAATTTTGTTGTTCCTTTGTAAAAGTGACAATGACAATAAAGATCTATCTATCTATCTATCTATCTATCTATCTATCTATCTATCTATCTATCTATCTATCTATCTATCTATCTATCTATCTATCTATCTATCTATCTATCTATCTATCTATCTATCTATCTATCTATCTATCTATCTATCTATCTATCTAAACAACTGAAGAAAGCTGTCAGGGACCAGAATACGTGGAGACAACATGTCCATCAAGTATACAAGAGTCTGCCCCTACTAAGTAGGTCAATAAATACATGAAAAACATTATTTTAAAGAGATACATGTAAAAAAGATTAAAATGATATAGTGCATTTCATAAATATCTCTTTAACATTGTTTCACAACTATCAATGATATAGTGCCTTTCACAGGAATCTGTTTAGTATAATTATCAGTAAAATGTACTAGATAAATGTGTGAATGGCACTACACAATATATATCATTTAAAGGTACTGTATGAAATAGATACATGTGAAAGGTACTATATGATAGATAGATAGATAGATAGATAGATAGATAGATAGATAGATAGATAGATAGATAGATAGATAGATAGATAGATAGATAGATAAGGTGCTGTAAAACAGATATATATGTAGATAGCTAGATAGACAGAATGTGTAAGACTCACAATTATACATACAACATATGATGTCTTTAAAGAAATGCATTTACATAAACTTCATCTTCCTCATCTATAAATGGAGATTGAGCCTACCCCCGGAGCCCAGGGTACAACGAAGGTATGCACCCTAGAAGGGATATCAACTGATTACAGGACACATTTGTGCACACACTACGACTTGCTCTTACTTGGCCAGTCAACCCAACATGCAGTTCTGTGGCATACGAGCTGAAACCAAACTGGGTGGCCACATGAAAATGTCCACACTAACAGCAACACGGAAACCAATGCCTGTCTCTGCAGCTGTCAGACTGCTACATTATCTTGGGGGCAGCATTTCCACACAATACCCTCAATGAACATTTAATTCAAAGTGACTATTTCGGTGTGTGATCAGTTTGGATTTGGGAAGTAAACTTTAACATGAGCTAAGCCTATTCATAAAAAGAAAGAAATTAATTTACTAAGGAAACATTTTAGTTGTTTTTGAGATAAAGGTCAGTGGAGGGTACACTGGACAGCTGCAATCTTCTTTCTTAACAAATGTTTTAGTATTTCACTGAAAAAATTAAAACAATGAGAAGAATCTCCTAAGTGTATTCACTTACAGCTGCCCCTGTCATTATAATAAATTAATTTCAGTAATTAAATATCCTATGCATTTATTGCCATATTAATGTTATATAGCAACTTTCAATGACCCATTGCACTTCATACAGTACAGCTTGATTAACACTTACAACCTGTAAACATAAAATATTCCCCGGTATCTCTGTAAACTAAACACAGTATTTCTCTTATTTTATGGTGCTTTAAGTTCAAACATCTTCATGTTGTTCAGCACATCCAAGATATTCTTTCCCTTTATTTATAATTAAAAAACACCAGCTGACCGATTTGCTCGAAGTGACCTGAGCCCTACTAACTGCACCACCATGATGCTAAGAGACAGACCGTCCTCAAATTGCATTCACAGACTCCGTTAAAAAGGATACCTGCCTGAGGTTAACGTTGTTCAGGTCAAGGGGTGCATTGTCGGAGCCCATGTTACAAGACTCTCCAGGGCTAAGTGTGTGGATGGCGTCTATAATGTGGGAAGCCCACATGTCACGGTCCTCACGGGAGCTGGCCTCCAAAAAGTATTCAACCGAGCTAGGGGTCTGGAGTTTGATCACCATCTGCATTTGGGGTTTTGAAAGGGAGAAGAGAGAGATTGAGAAATTAGCTTTTACCATGAGCTGCTGCATCACAGTTTCAACAACAACATTTATTTCTATAGCACATTTCTCATATATACAGTAAAAGCAACACAAAGTTCTTTACAATAAAAATGGCTAAACAAAGCTACCAAAGAAAGTAAAAACTAAAGAATATTTATCTACAACAGCAGCCGAATCATAATGTCCAACTTAATAACAAAAGTTATGGTCAGATGGCCATTTTCCAGAATGTTGGAGACAGTAAAAATATGGAAGGTGCCAACAAACCACCCAGACCCCTCTGGGCATTCTACAATGTTAAAAATAATTGCCTCCTTGTAGACCCATTCCTTGACAAAGCGCCATTTCATTCTGGGAAAGGTTCTTTACATATTAAGTTGATTCTTTGACCTCTGAAAAGGTTCCTAATATGTGGACAAATCCGAAATCTGTAATGTCTGGTAACTACCTATAGCAGGACCCTAACAGAACAAAAAAAATCCTAAACTTAGCCAGTGTGATTGGTGGCAGCAAGACTCCTTTTAAAACTAGGAATCCACTGGTATTTCACAAATTTGTTACCATCTGCTTGTGGTTATTTATTGACTCTGTTACTGATCTAATTTAATAAAAGGTTCTTTCTCAAGCCAAAAATGGTTGCACTATGGCATCACTCTGAAGAACTTCTCTGGCCTCTTTATTTTTAAGACTGTACTGCCTATGAATGGTTACCATTATCTGAAGACTCTCATCTTCCCAGCATCTCAGGTGGCTTCAGGCCACTTCATTTAAATGATCCAACCTGTCTGCTGTGGATACGTTAAAATACTCACACATAAACTCTATTACTATACTGTTCACATAAAGAGATTTGCCACAAAAGGCGCTATTTATAACATAAAACATTGTATTTGATGCATACATCACATATTCCAGCTGTATACAGTTTTAGGCATTAGGGTATTTTGCCTTCCAAGAAACATTTAACTAATGCGTATAAATGGCAAAAAAGAAGTCCCTTTCATTTTTTTTTATTTAGTTAAATGATTTTCGACATGCTGGACAAAATGGGGTATTAAACACACATCAAAAGCCATGTGAACGGTAGCTCATTAAATCGTTTTTTTCTGATGCTGCTCGTGTTTCCACTTTCTAACCTCCTCACTCAGTTCAGGGTGTTGAAGAGCCAGACTTAGGCTGGCAGCGCAGGGCTTAGGGCTGGGGTCAGCCCTGGACTGGACCCCGGCCCAGTGGCGAAAGAAGAACCTACAAAGCGGGTGGCCTCGAAACAACTTGGCGGGCAAGCAAAAAGCCGTTCCGGTTGGGTGCCCAACTTAAGTTTTCAGCTACTTGGTTTGACAATTAAACTTGAGTCCCTCATTCACCAGTTTAGAGTGGGGTTACCAACTTGTGAGAACGCAGGTTGTAAAACGTGCCCGAACGAGAATCGTTTTTTGACCAAACTTCGTTAAGGGTGAACGGTTCCAGTGCCGTATCCTGAACGTGTCCACTTTGTAAACAGACCAACGAATGCCGTGTCAGACATCTCCGACCACTTACTTACCGGCCTGTTCTCGTACTCCAGACAGGGACAGGTGACTTTGCAGCCGGTCAGCGGGATCTTGCCTCTGGGACGTGCCTCTTTCTTGCCCGATTCGTACTTGTAATAAAGCAACTTGTCCGGCTGGAGGACGAACCATCGCGTCTTCCAGTTGGTAACGATGTGTCCCTGGGACGGAAAAGACGAGGAAAAATAAATTAAAGCAGGTACCACTAAATCCCGGTGGTCATCTTTTTAACAGCTTCATCTCATAACATAGCGAAGGTGGGACATTTCACACTCTTGGGAAAGCTGATGTCTACTTTCGGGCATCTAGAACGACCGTTTTAACTGCCGAAATGTAAAATGTCAGACGGTTTAGTTTTAGGAAATAGTGACAACAAAGAGTAAACTTCTTAAACTGTTCAACGTCCACACCATCAAATGGTAAAAGATCCCTCTGCGCACGCGGGACAAGCACGGACGCGTACAAAGCGATGGAATGTAAAGAGCGATTAGAGTTACTCGAAGCCACCCCCATGCACGGACTCTACTTACTTTTTAAAATACATTTTGAATCTAAAAGGAACCTAGTGCAATATGCCATTAAAAGAGCCCACTGGTCATTGTGGCCGCGAACACCATCCTACACTTTTAACCAGGAATCCTTCTTTAATGACGCCGCTGCTTTGCTCCTGAGACACATCCATCCTCCTGAAAGCTGCTTCTGCAGAGGCAGTCGCCGCCAGCGTGATTTTAAGGTGTTTTGTCACATGGACACGCCCCCTACCAATAAAATGTTTTTTATTTGCATAACAACCAGTGAGTGGCTCGCATGACGTCTACCTGCCTGCTACTCTGCCTATACATCATGTACAAGAAGAAGACGCGCGGCAAAAGGAATGTCTGTTGCGTAATCTCAGATGTTAAAATGCTTGATCCGCTAGACAGCGAACTTGCTTAATCCAGTTGAAGTCTCTGGGAGTCGCACAATATTCCCCTGCAGCATCATGCGCAAGACAGCAACCAGCCCTGGACAGGGCTTCAATCAGCAGGAGGGCCCACGGTGTAAGTTTAATGGGCCGAGTTAACACCAGACACACACATGCGTGTGAGATGTTTGAGGAAAACCACGAAAGCAGAAAAAGGAGCAAACAACATCAAGACAATGACAGTCCCTGGCAAGACTGGAGCCTTGGACTCTGGACCTATAAGCACTGTTTTATAGAGTACAGAACCTTCCACAGCTATACACAGTATGTCTATAAACTGTGTAACACCTATCTAATATGGTGTCGTTTTCCTTCTTTCTACTGCATAGCACTTAACTACTATTTAAATATAAGGTATTTCTTTCTATGATATAATAACTTTCACATCAAACATAAATCTGTACTGCCTTCCATGTATCTTAAATATTTCGTTTCTAACTTTCTACTGCATATTACTTATTTAGTTGTCTAATATAATGCCTTTCTTTTAAACAGTGCCTTTCTATCTGTTATATATTACTCTTGATATCTATCTACCATATAAGACATTTTATATGTATCCACTCAGTACCTTTAATCGATTCCTATTATAAAGTGTCTTTCACAGATATTGAATTTTGTTCATATCACTCATATTTATACTAAACAGATACACATGAAAGGCACTATATAATTGGTAGATATTTAGCAGTGAAAATAATTATATTAAAGAGATACATGTAAAATACACTGCAATATCTTTTTCACATGTATCTCTTTAACATGTCTTTCACATTCATTAATTTATTATATTGTGCCTTTCACACTTGTTTGTGTAAAAAGCAATAAGAAATAGATTGGAGTTATAACTGATACTGTATCTGTGTACTATATAGTGCTTTTCACTGCTATCTATCTATCTATCTATCTATCTATCTATCTATCTATCTATCTATCTATCGCTCTATCTATCTTATCGCGTTTCTTTCTTTCTTTCTTTCTTTCTTTCTTTCTTTCTTTCTTTCTTTCTTTCTTTCTTTCTTTCTTTCTTTCTTTCTTTCTTTTATAAGTTCCTTTTCTATCTATCATATAAATCCTTCATATGTATCTATTTAATACAATATTCTTATCTGATATCTGTTAATTAGTATCTTTTATATATATTTATTTAATCTAGTGCACTTCAATGATATTTACAATAAGCATACATGTGAAATGCAGTAATATGGTTCTTTTCCACCTGTATTTAAGTATTACATACAGTACAGGTAATGCCCTTCACAGTTGTTTATGTAAAAGACAATGTGTAGATAGATACAGGGTTTGCACTGCTAGCCATGTACTACATCGTGCCTTTAACTGCTATTTATCTATTATACAGTATAGTGCCTTTCACATCCATCTATCTATGTATCCATCCTGAAGCACCTTTCACATACCTACTTAACACCTTACCTTTAACTGACCAGGATGCCTCTCATACTATAGTATAAAGTTAACTTCTCTTTCAGAAGTGCACACACTTCCCATTACTGCTCAAAACTGGCTGAGTTTGGGTCACGGTACTTTGCTGATTTCACGTTCAATCCCATTGAGAATTAGCTGATGTGCCATCTTCATGGCACCCAAGCCCGATGCAGCTGACATTGGTGTATCCTCATCCCTCTGTTGGCCTGAAACAGTTTTAATCTCACATACTGTAGGTCTAGACACAGTTTCCATTACTGTCTGTACTTTCAGCCACCGTATGGAAGGTCCCCCCAAGGCTGTGGTCCGGCTCTGAGCACATCTACAACAGTTTAAAAACTGCTTCATAACTCTGGGTGATTTCACTGGATGAGATGTTGTTGCTCTTCCTGTCTATTACGATTTTAGTGACATTTCAAACCGTGAACACTGTTAGACACTCTACAACTGAGGGCACTTAAAATATTTTCAAGGTCCAACTACTAGTTTATTTGACTTGGCCATCCATCCATTTTCAAACCCATTAATCCTGTACAGATTTGTGGGGTGTTTTGTGGTGAAAAAGCCAATTTTTTAGGACATTGTGCCAGTTCAAAACGTTTGTTAAATAATATTTTTGGTGGTTGGCTGACACAGAAGGAACTGCAAACAGATTGTTCCCTCTTGCTGGGTCCTGCTGTTCAGAACATGCAGGCTGTTTTTCTTCTGCTTGGCTCACCTCTGTTTAGCGTTTGGCACAGGCTTATGGGACGACCTGACAAGTTCAGACAGTTAGGGCAGTGAAGAGTCGAGAATGTTTTGTGTTTGGCTCACACCGTCGTCATCTTCACTGCAATTAGGAGCACAAGTGATGACACGCCGCTCTTCTGCAGTATAGCTGTAGCTGCCACTGGGGGGCTGGGTGGGGGTGGCATTTATTATAAGAGAAGTTATTTGGGTGTGCAGAAAAACAGGTTTACAGTGTGAAGGGGGAATACTCAGGGAGAAAGGACTATGGTTCCTTACGAACACAAATGTCAGCTGACTGTACTATAAAACATTTGTAAACAGCAGGCGATCCACAGACTCACTTTTCTGATGAAATTACATTACATTGGCACTTGTATCGGGCGGCACGGTGGCGCAGTGGTAGCGCTGCTGCCTCGCAGTTAGGAGACCTGGGTTTGCTTCCCGGGTCCACCCTGCGTGGAGTTTGCATGTTCTCCCTGTGTCTGCGTGGGTTTCCTCCGGGCACTCCGGTTTCCTCCCACAGTCCAAAGACATGCAGGTTAGGTGGATTGGTGATTCTAAATTGACCCTAGTGTGTGCTTGGTGTGTGTGTTTGTGTGTGTGCGTCCTGTGGTGGGTTGGCGCCCTGCCCAGGATTGGTTCCTGCCTTGCGCCCTGTGTTGGCTGGAATTGGCTCCAGAAGACCCCCATGACCCTGTGTTCGGATTCAGCGGGTTGGAAAATGGATGGATGGATGGTATGCACCACAAAGTCGAGCATGGAGTTTTCACCATTGATAAGAGGAGCTCTGAAACATGTGACAATGTCCCAACAGAAAATCATGAAGAAGTCATTTCACTATCATTACAGCTTTACTATCATTATCTTTACCCCTGCTGAAAATAACACAGTTAAGTATCTGAAAACAATAATCTGATCAACAAATCTATGATTATGTGCGTACAAGCACATCATTGGGTTACCTGTCATTGCTACCACAACAGGAGAGAGTGATTCTATCTCTTGAAGGACTCCATCTGAAGGATAGAAGATAGGATAAAAGGGCAGAAGGAGCAAGACGACATTCTCATCACGACAGACAGCAACAATGAGACTGCGACTCAAAACAACTTCAGAGTTGTCATCTTTACAAGTTCTCTACTTTGAGCTGAGTTGTGACCAGATAAACAGGCCTGTCTCCAAAGAAGTAATTGATCTTCTTCACCCCATGGCCAATTTCACCTTACAATTGTTTGAATGAACAGCATTAGCTGCTATGCACCTGGTCTTCTTTGAGAACATCTACCTGTTCAGGTGTCCTACTGTTTGTGGTTCAGACTTTATACTCCTTGCCTGTCTAAGAATTTATGGAAGACATTTTATGTTTTGAATATCTGTCAATTATGATTCTTCAGTAAAGCATCATTTTGAAATTACAACAGTGTTACCCAAATCAAGAAGCTGCTATACTTTGTAAATGGATCTTTGTGAGTTAAGCCTCTGCTGATCTTAACCAAATGGTCTTATTTAGATTTAGATCCTACCCATGCTGTTGAGGATATAGAGAAACAAAGTCCTTCCACCACTGTTGGTCCCCTGGAAGAGCTTCAGCTTCTTCCCAAGACATGTCAACCAGTTTAAAGTAGTTGGTGAAAGTTTGCTAGCAGGTATTTCGAGGTCAACCCCCTTGCCCGTTTAGCCCCATGGGGAACCCAGTGCATGGTTACTTGGGGTATGCGGTGTCAAGACATACAAAGAATACGGCCAGTTATTCAGTGTGAATGCGATGCAACTGTGACATGGAGACAAGTTGATCAATTTTGCAGTACAACTTCCTCAATGTTCGCCCGATCGGTATAACAAATCATGAGATTCTGTTGCAGGCAGCAATGGTGGAATACATTGATCTTCTTGACAATGCTGGCCAACATCTTCCAAGTCTTACCCATGTGGATTGCTGTTGGGACAAAGATGAAGGGGTACAGCTGTAAGTTATTCTTGACGGAGATTAAAGCCCAAGCCCAGATGGATTGGAGGAAGCAGAACATGGTCGAAGCTTTCCAGTTTCAGCCTCAGATGCCGGTCTCGGTGTAGCCAACACAGTGAGCCTAAGGAGAACACAAGCAAATTCAGTGGATTTGAGGAAATTAAATTCACATCCTCCTGATTTCTGCATTCATCACTTTACTTATATGCAGATCCCCAAAAATACTATCAGTGCCCAGAGTTCTACAGTGCAGCAAATCTCATTTCTTTAGTAATACATAAATATGGCTTAAGTCGGTTTAATGAATGAAGTGGACAGATGGATGTACAAGAGTTCAATGAAGAAGGCTACTGGGTTTATTCAGCCTTGACTTCTGAAATTCAGGAACCATTTATACAAAGTGACGGGCGGCCATGACCATTATCTGGACGAGATGCCAGCTGAATGGAAGGACCAGGGGAGAGAGTATCCTTAGGGTACTACCTTCCCCAGAATGCTATTGGGCAGCCCTCACGGGTGGCTGTGGAACCACAGATTTCTGCAGGGCAGAGTTGGAGTTTGGTACAGCCCTGTTGAGGGGTGTCAGGGGGAGCTGCAGAGCCCTACATTGAACTTCCATTGCACCTGGGAGTGATTCCAGGTAATGCTGATGAGCCACCTGGAGCACTCCCACGAACAACATAAGAGGAGCTGCCTGACTTTACTCAGGGAGCCAGAGTCAGGAGGAGGAAGACGAAGCTAGCCAGAGAGTGAGAGTGAAAGTGTGGAGGCAGAAGGACTGAAACCGACCCAAGGGAAAAGGAAGGGACTGTGTCTCATATACTTTGGTGCTATACTGTGCTGTGCTCTGGGGAGTGAGGAAAAGGCGCTTCCCCAGCTCTGAATAAAAGGGTGTTGTGTGCTGCACTTGTGTCTCTGCCTGTCTGTGTTGGGTTAGGCCAGCTGTACGTGCCCTGGGCTGTCACAAAGATTATATAACTACCTGTACATGGGAAACACACAGACCTCTGGTCCTCAAATACAGGTGCTTCACATAGAGCAAGTTGAACTTTTCCATTTTTGGCAAGACAGTTTTATTTTAATCATGAAAAAAATATTTAGCCACACAAATGTCGCTGCTTTTCTTTTTCCTTCTTCCCACTGTGGAGTTCTTCGTCACGGTTGATTATGAATTCTCAAAACATGTCTTGGGAGATTATCAGTAGATGGTCTTGTGAGTGCTTAAGACAATAAACAGGATGCATAGCAGATGGCGCTGCTTCTTTTTCTGCTGTGTCACTTTTTAAATCACTTTATTTTTCTGAGGTTGTTGTGAGCTCCCCAAATTTTTGTTTCATCAGAGCAAGGATCTAGCTAAAGTAGGTTGCAAGTAATCGTGTGACAGACAGATACAGATAGATACAAGCCTTCGCATTTTATATAATGTACATACTGTAGATTTAATCTGGATGTTTGCCTTGGATTATCTTTTTTTTGCATTATATTGATGGGATCAACTAAACTAACCCAAGAAGCTGTCCAACAGTCATGGAACATTAATATTCCTCGACTAAGCTAACATTTTTCCCATAACTTTGCATTTTCCATTAGCACCAGGGAGCATGTAGAAGGTTAATCCAGAATGTAGTTCATATTTTCTGCATAATCTTTTATTTTAACAAGTGACATGCTGAGTTTTAGGAACAGGACTTTCTGGAGAAAAATAATGTTGCAGTGAGAAGTACAGATTTTTAAGGCCTTTCTTTTAGAAATACAGTGGGTAAGAGAATTTCTAGCGATTTAAACAGAGTCAGCATGCAGAAATCATTTAATAATGGTTAGTACATATTACCAGTACAATAAAAGAACAAATCACAAGTCAAACCAGCAATTCTTTCCAGAAATGATTTCTTTTCTTTTTAGTTTGTTGATCAAGGGCTAAGTCTCTAGTGAAAGTTTTTTTGACACATTGTTATGTGTGTGTCCATCTTTTATGGTGCAGCCATACAGATGTCACCAGCTCTACAAGCTACAGAACTAAACAAAAAGATCAGTAATTTAACACTACTGAAACTCCATACAGTGTGTAAAATCAGAAAATAATGACATATTTCCACGGACACCAGGAACCAGATGCAAATAGTTGTGACCTGGCATTAATTTCTGTTAACGGGTCCATTAAAAATTACAGCAGTTAGGAACATTTTTTCTCTATTAAATATTTACTCTTTATGACAATTTTGTAATTATAAGTATTTATTACTATTTTATTTAAACCTTTGCAATGCCATTTTGGTTTTCCTTATTTTCAAGGGCACTGACATAGTTTGACAGTCATATTTTAGATGGTGCTTATGTAACATGTTAAACTGTATAAGATGGCATCGTACAGTGTTCAGGCTTTTGGATAATAATACAAAAAAAACATGCAGAATCATATGATTGCATTAGATAGGGAGAAGACGTTTAGATAGCAGTTTTCTTTTCAACTCTAAATTGTTGTTCTGTTTTCGTTTAGTCACTGGTTTGTCCTGGTCTTCCTGTCAATGAATTGCAGCTCAGTTAAACGACTATCAACTCTGAACAGTCCCTAACAAACTCCTGTGAGGTGTGCTTCAGGAGTATTGGGGTACCTGGGACAGCTAGTGTTGGATATTTGGGGAGGTGGCTGGGAAAGAGGATGTCTGGGAATCCCTGCTGAGACTGCTGCCCCTCTGACTTGGATCTGGATAGAATATGGATGAATGGGTGAGTTTAGCTGCACTGTACTCAGTGCTGAATTTGTCGTAAATTAAACTGTGACTTGCTGTATGGAGCGCACCACACACTGATTAAAAAGAAGCCTTGTTTATAGTCAAATGTTGTGTCGAGCAATTCCAAATGAAAAGTAATGGCTAATGTATCTTTGAATTTTTAAAGCCTGCCTGAGGCCAAAAGAGCTCTAAAAACACTGGTCTTTGACCAAACACTAAACAGCATTTAATGTTGAAATTTGCCCTAAAGGCCTTAATGTAGGACAGCAGTCAACCCTTTAATGAATCTTCTTTCAAATTCCAAGTCTTAAAAAATAAAGTCGGCTTCAGTTTGCTCCCCCACCCTAGCTACAGGGGGCTGGTTTTGGTCTAAAGCAGACATAGGTAGTTAGAAAAAGACAAAAGTACAAAAAAGTGTCACAATTTACAGAACAAGGTGAAACCAGAAGACTGCTTCAACCGACTGCTCGAATTTAATTAAAACATTTCAGATTTAGAAGATGCATAATATGATGGGAAACTTTCCTACACTTTTTTTTTTAATGAGAGCAAAATAATTAGTTCTTGAGAACATGTGCTTGAACATGTTTTTTCAGCTTATACTATTGCTCCCACTGACTTGTAGTAAACAGAAAAATAATTTTATTTCCAGTTTGCATTACTTGTGCTGTAAATTAAATATGACTAAGACACAATGCCACAAGCCTGCCGATGTAAGTGCAAATCATACTGCAGTCTATACTTAGTCATGATTTTCATCCTTAAATATCTATCTATATTATCAGACCGCACCTATTACTGCCCAGCAACATTTCCTGTTGCTAAATAAAAGCAATTTCAGCATACACACCTGAAACAATTCAATGTAGAATTATCAGGAATGATTGTACCACACTCAGGAAGTGATTACATATCTTTGCTTCGATTCTGAATTGCAGTTTTCTTTGAGTTTATTTATATTTTATATGATCATACTGGGGGTCTTATAGTAATTGTATCATTCACAAGCACCTTGCCATGATATCAATATTGATACTCTGAAATGTAAATGCAGAAGTTACATCTTTGATCAGTATTGACCACCATCTTTGTGACAGAATTCAAAAACTGAACTTCTGAGTGTGAATTTAACGCTGTGTCAAACTATTTTGTCATATATAGTCATAGTTGACCCTATTTTCCTTTTTATACTCCATTATTTAGACTTTACCAAATTGTCTTAAAATCCCATTCTTTTAGTCTTCATGTGTTACACTACCTTTTATATCATGTCTGCAGGCAAGAAGACAGAGCAATAGAACAAAGAGGAGAAACAGCTACACTTCTATCTATCTCAAATAATACATTCTATTAACTAGTGCCATACAAACCCATAGAAGGTGGCTTTGTAGACCAAAACAATAAAACCTGACAATGCAACATGTGTACTTTCAGGTGGCACAATAACTTGTAGTTGCATTTGATTCTTCCTGCTCAGCTCATCATCCACACAGGCCCAGACGTACCGTCTGTCTCAGTATGGCTGCTGAGACAGAGCTGTCTTCTCTATGGTGCAATGACAAGAGAGAAAAAAATCAGGTGGAAGGGTGACCCTTGTCTTAAACTGGTCCAACTTCTTTTGGTATACCTCCAGACCAGTGGGTGCAGGCAACTCCCTTGCTTCATCTAATCCTATTTTAGTCACATTCCAATTCCAAAGGTCAATAGAATACATCTACTTGTCCCTTCCTGAGGCCATTCAGTAATGAAACAGCTTTGCTCGACCTCATTGCCAGGTCAGCTACTTCACAGTTTGGGTGTAATAAACAAGAAAGAAACAAAAATAATTAAACCATAAAACTGGCCCTGATTGTGTTTTCCTCATCAATGAAACTCTGGGGGCAGAAAACTGGTTTGTCCAGCTTGTTGACTCTATACCAGAGGCGTGACCACGGATGGGGGCTGTGCCTCTTGAGGTAGTCCATTGTGGATTTTGATGCAAGTTTCAGATCACTTTCCTATTATGGAAGCCATCTTCTTTTCAACTTCAGCTTTTTTTTTTACAGACTATGATGTTTGCTTCCAGAACTTGCTGGTATTTAATTGAATCCATTCTTCCTCTACCAGTGAAATGCAGCAGCACAAACCCAGAGTGTGATCGATCCTCCCCCATGCTTAGTAGATGAATGTTCATTTCATGGAATACTGCACCACTTTTTCCGCAAGGATATCTTTGCATATTCTGGCCAAAAAGTTCTGATTTTATGGTGAGGATGTAGGAATAGTTTTCTTCTGATGACTCTTCCATGAAGATGTTGCTGCACAATAAACCAGTGCACCACCATGCCAGCATCAGCTAAATTTTCTTAAAGGTCTTTTACAGTCAAACGGGGTTTTGATTTGCCTTTGTAGTAATCCTATGAGCAGTTCTCAGAAAGTTTTGTTGGTCTTCCTGAACTTGACCTCCTCCTTAATTACATTATGAACTGAGGAAACAACTACATGAAAACACTTTCCTATCTTCTTATAGCTACCTGCTTTTTGGGCATCAACTGTTTTATTTTTCAGAGTGCTAGGCACCTGCTTGGAGGAGCCCATGGCTGCTGATTACTGAGAGAAGGTTTGAGGAGTCCGAGTATTTATACAGGTCTGAAATCTGAATCACCTGGCCTTTCCTAATATTGATTGCAAACAGGACATAGTCCTGCTGACCCAATTAAGGTCTGAAACCTGTTAAAATTGATGTGAGACCTCAGACCTCTTGGGGTGTCCAAACCTTTGCATGGTGCTCCTTTCCTTTCTTCAGTGTACAATTGTATAAAACAAAATATAAAACACTAATCATGATAAAAATCATCATGCTATTGGAGACCAGTTTATCTCCTACTCATGTCACTATTTACAGTATATCAGACCAAACTTTTGCATGCCACTGTATGTTGATGGCAACATTATTCACTGACTTATTTTACATTTTTATTTTTGCTATGAAAAGATCCAATGCCAACAAGATCTTTCTAGTCATGCCTGACAGTGTATTTACAAACTTGACCTAACCTAATCCACCTATTAGATTTACAAAAGAAATACATTATTTTATAATTTGAGACAGTTGTCTTTTCCCCACTACTGTTTGTTCTTTGAGCTCTTTTACTTATCTAGTAGTGAAGTTCCCTTGGGTTTCTTAATCTATACTGACAACCTGTTACAAAATTTGTAGCACTCTTACATGTGTGTGCTCTTTCATGAACTCACTTCTACCTATTCCACTATTTTCGAATATATCAAAAACTCCAAACAGCTGACATTTGTTGTACTTGTGCATAAATAACAATCAACATCCATCCAAATAACTGAGACGACAGGCAGACATTTTGTGAGGTTAGAGTAGGATGAAACCTTTGAAAAGCAGGCAAGGGTAGGATTCACATTGAGATGAAACTTTCATAAAATGGAAAGGAGCAATATTACAAAAAATCAAAATCATGAGCAAGTCAACATCTGGTCATGGTCAGAGTACATGATAAATGCTTTGCAAAGTCTGCAAACTACAGGAAGCATACAGCTGAGTCAGTTAGAGATCTTCGATCATCATGTACTGAATGTTGCAGGTGGACAATGGTGTATATTTGGACGGACAGTATAGACATTGTGTAGTGCCTATCCCCTTCACCAGAATTAATGGCAGCAATCTGAAAAGGGACTTAATAAGTAAGCTCCTTTACTTTCTATTATTGTGACTCCTCTTCCTTTTGTCATACAGAATGTAAGATTTAAAAAACTGCAAAATTAGTTCTACAGAATACAAGGGGGTCTCTCTTACGTCTTCTTTACCCATGCAACCTGTTGCAAGCCGCTTCTTTGATGCAAGTTCTCCAATCAACCCACTGCCCTCCTCTTCAACTTATCCTCACCTATTTGATGGGACACCATCTTTGAAAATGTTAGACATTCCCCCATAAACCCAAACACTCCTGTTTCCTGTACATAGGATTTATCTCACCCCCTTGCAAATTATATTTAAAGGGTCTTTACCTGGATCTACTGGGCCATCTTTGTCCCCTTGGTGTTCCCAGCTAAGTTATGCACACATGCAGGTTTTCCACTCCTGTTTTGGCTTAGTATACCTTCATTTCCTGCTCCTTTTTATTTGATTTTGGGTGTTACTATTTATCCTTTATCACAAATTGTTATTTTCTCAGACCTTGCTGTTTCTGTGCACCAAGTCAGGTTAATGTGCTTGGGCATAATATTTACTAAACTGCCACTTGCTTTCAGATTAAAGACCCCTGAACTAAACACATTGAAGAACCATCTAGAGCAGTCTGTATCACAAATAAGCACAGCATCCAGATATATACAATTTAAAACTGGGATTCTACTACTTCCCTTGTAATATCCCTAATTAAAAGATATTTGTAATGTGGTAGCTCCCTTAGTTGGGTGTGGTATTATAGTGAGTTGGCTTCTCAAGATATAGCGTTGGATTTGTGACAGAATAGAAAGGGTGAGTGTTGGGTAAAATTTGGGTTTTTTACTTCTACATATTGACATTTCTCACTGTTACACTACACCATAAAACTAAACATAAAGGATTCAAGGATGTTCTGTTCTGTACTAAAACCGACTCACCTAGACTGAAACTGAGGTCTTGAACCTGACTTGCAGGGAGAGCTGAAAGTGAAAGGTCAGGTCTGACAATATTCAGATGCACTGTGTGACTCATCTAACATGCTGCGGGGTACGTGAGAAGTCTCGCTTTCTCTGATCCTGGGCACAAGGTGACTCTCCAGCAGCTTTATTTAGACAGCCTGTGGTAACAAAGTGCTGCCCAGCCTGGATGAGAAAGACATGACTATCAACAAAGGTCAGAAAGCTAACAGAGCAGCCTGCACTCCTGACTCAGCAGAGGTTGGGTGTGGTCCATGGTACACTTGTCATGCTGCCATTCACTAACTTATTTATTTAAGTTAAACTGTGTGCTCTGCCGGGAGAGGTATGTCCCAACTTTTGGAAAAATGGGAAATTCGACTGTACTGTAGAGCTGTATTAGCCAGAAATAAAGTTTAACTTTAATATTAACTTAATGTTAACTTTAATGTTAAAAAGGCATGTAAATCAAGCCCAAGATATTTTGTTATGCAAATGATGATTCCTATGTCATACATATTTGTATGGATATGACCTGTAGGCAAGTAGCAAACAGCCATCAGCTTTTTATTGCTCCTTGACTCTTTACTCTTGGCTGCTAGCATATTTAAGGCTTTTATTCCCAACATGACCCTCTCCCACTCACGTAATCCATTTCAAGGTTTGCCAAGTGCTGGAGCTTAACTTTGGCAGCATGGGAACCCAAGTAGTGGCCAACCAAACTAACCTGCACACTGTGGGTGACCGAGCTTTCACCTCTAAAGCACCCAGACTTTGGAATAACCTCCCTCAATGAATGAGACCAGCTACAACAACTCATTCATTCTTTTAAAAAACAAATTGCAACTCATTTGTTCAGGAAGGTGTTTAACTTACCTGCCTCTGTCAGTCTGTCCAGGCATTTGTGTTTGTATCACATGATATAATAATAATAATAATAATTCCATCCATCCATCCATTTTCTAACCCGCTGAATCCGAACACAGGGTCACGGGGGTCTGCTGGAGCCAATCCCAGCCAACACAGGGCACAAGGCAGGAACCAATCCCGGGCAGGGTGCCAACCCACCGCAGATAATAATAATTCTTTACATTTATATATCACTTTTCTCACTACTCAAAATTTTTTAAAGGTTTTCCTATAGCATTTAGCATTTCTGTATTTTATTTTGTTTTAATACTCTGTATATCCTGTGTGGAAAGCATACTCCAGACACAGACAGACAGACATCAGAATGTCCAAAAGCACAGTCCTTTATTTTCTTTACAGCACTACAATGCCTTATCCCAGCAACTTTCTCTTTCTTTCTTTCTTTCTTTCTTTCTTTCTTTCTTTCTTTCTTTCTTTCTTTCTTTCTTTCTTTCTTTCTTTCTTTCTTTCTTTCTTTGACCTCCACTCTCCTCCTCCTCCTCCTCCTCCTCACAAGCTCCGTCTCCTTCCTCCCAACTCCAGCTCGTCTACTGGAGGGAGGAGGCCCCTTTTATAATGACCCGGAGGAGCTCCAGGTGCTCCATTTGACGACACTTCCTGGTGTGGCAGAAGTGTCAAGTGAGCACCCGGAAGTACTCTAGGTATCCCTGGGATTTCTTCCGGCAGCACTTCCTGGTGTGGCAGAAGTGCTGCCATCCAGGGTTCCATAACTGTTCGGGCGCCCCCTGGCAGTGGCCACATCCTCCCATAGGGATGAGCTTCCCAGCTCCGTTCCAGTGGCCCACAAGCAGACCCGGGCAGCTGCCCTCTCGTGGCCCAGGGGAGGTATCAACCCTCTCGTGGACCGTCTAGGCGTCCCGGCTGGGTAGGGTCCCCAGCCGTCTGGCACACCTGTATTTATCTCTGTTTAGTGTTCTAAGTGGATATTTTTTTGTATCCATTGTTGTAAAGTCTATGTCTTGTTGTTCTTTCTGAATTTCTGTGAAGCGCTGTGAGCATGGGAAAGTGCTACATAAACAAAATGTATTCTTATTAACCATGTTTGGGGCACAAGTCTATTATGTGGTCCATTAATACAAAAATAACATGGGGCAAATTTAATTCAACATACTCGACTTAAGGCATGAAGGAGAAATAAAACAAAACAGAGTAGCCAGGGGAAACTCCAGAAAGATATTGGGAGAATCCCAGGTGAGACACAGCCTGGGATTCAAGGACAGGATGCTGGATACGTGCCAACCACTGAGTCACTTGACTGGCATTTATTCTTCTATTCTATGTTTATCCACTAACCGAAGGTTGTAAACCGGATATGGACGCAGGGCGCTGGGCACATCGAGGCGCACGCGCACTGCCGCCCGCCACAGAGCAAAAAAAAGAAACGAGAGGATTCGAAGGTTGTATTACAGTACGAACGGAAGCCCCACAGGTCCATGCTGTGACAACGCGCTTGCGAAAGGAGTCATGGCTCAAACCAACTGTGACAACGCGCGCGCCTACAACGCGCTTGCGAAAGGAGTCATGATTCAGACCAAACAAAACAGAAACGAGACTACGACCTGTGAACTACACCAAGGGTGAAGCGTGCACGCCGAGTTGTACAGCACACCACCGCATATACCCTCCATGATATGTCTTCACGCAGTGGCTTCCCACCGAGGCGCATATTGCGCTGTGGTGCTCGCCCCACAGTCAGACGCAGCGGCTTCCCAGAGTCAGTAGGTGGCCCCCAAACAACACAACCTGTTCAAGCAGTCGGTGTCAGCGAAGGCAACAGACTCACACGCACTGCCGCACTGCAACGAGCCCGCCGCCTGTAAACTAGACTTGCTCTAATCCACTGTGCCAGTAATGTAGATCACATAACGGTCATTCACTTTGGTGCCCGCCCCAGAGTCCAGAGTCAAACGCAGCGGCGTCCCACAACGCTGTGGCGCCCGCCCCAGAGTCAAACGCAGCGACTTCCCAAACCGCAGCGGCTTCCCGGAGTCGGTAGGTGGCGCACAACTAACACAACGTAATGCGCAGTGGCGCCCGCCCCAGAGTCAAACACAGCGGCTTCCCAGAGTCAGTATGTGGCACCCAAACAACACAACCTGTGAGCTACACTTGCTCTAATCCACTGTGCCAGTAATATAGATCACATAATGGTCACAGACTCTAACCCAGCAGCTTCCCACACTCAGTGGCTGGCACACGAACACCACAACCTGTAAACTGCACTTGCTGTGCAAAACTCTGCCAGCAGTCGGTGTCAGCACAGGCAACGGAATCACGTCTCCACAATATGAGACCACTTTACTACAGATATGCTTATGTGGTTAAATGACATTTCCCCAGACGCACCCACCCTCCATGATATGCCATCCATCCAGATATCGGATGGAACAGAAACTGATTGCCAGTCTTGGATTTATGATTCGCTAGCGAATCACGGGCTTACTAGTACGAATAAGAAAAAATACTTTATATTTACTTAATCATTCATTAAAATTTTTCTCACATATTGTTTAGTCTCCTTAAAAAATATGTGCAAGAACACAGGAGATCTCATTTTAAGGGAACTGAGGACTCTGTAAGCTCTTGGGATTGCTCTGTCCTGTTCCCAGTGGGTACAGACAGTTCAGTCATGGACTCAGGAAGGTCAAGGTGGAAGTCAAGAGACCTAACCTGTCCTGTTAAATCAGTCTTTAGACTGTACTTAAAAGATGAATAGTGCAAGAAGGCAGGCAGCTAGAAAGGATATGCACTATAAGACAGACAGACAGACAAACAGACAGATCAGTAGCGTAGCGTGGATGTCCGCCGCCCCCTTATTTAGGTATGGTTCAGATTTTTACAAGATATTATTATTATTTATTGTGAAAATTTGCCGCCCCCACTACGCTACGCCACTGAGACAGATAGATAGATAGATAGATAGATAGATAGATAGATAGATAGATAGATAGATAGATAGATAGATAGATTTTTTTCCTCAGAATTCTACACACAACACCCCATAATGACAACGTGAAAAAAGTTTACTTGAGGTTTTTGCAAATTTATTAAAAAATAAAAAAATTGAGAAAGTACATGTACGTAAGTATTCACAGCCTTTGCCATGAAGCTCAAAATTGAGCTCAGGTGCATCCTGTTTCCCCTGATCATCCTTGAGATGTTTCTGCAGCTTCATTGGAGTCCACCTGTGGTAAATTCAGTTGATTGGACATGATTTGGAAAGGCACACACCTGTCTATTATAAAATCCCACAGTTGACAGTTCATGTCAGAGCACAAACCAAGCATGAAGTCAAAGGAATTGTCTGTAGACCTCTGAGACAGGATTGTCTCGAGGCACAAACCTGGGGAAGGTTACAGAAAAAATTCTGCTGCTTTGAAGGTCCCAATGAGCACAATGGCCTCCATCATCCGTAAGTGGAGAGTTTGAAACCACCAGGACTCTTCCTAGACTCTTCCTAGAGCTGGCCGGCCATCTAAACTGAGCGATCGGGGGAGAAGGGCCTTAGTCAGGGAGGTGACCAAGAACCCGATGGTCACTCTGTCAGAGTTCCAGAGGTCCTCTGTGGAGAGAGGTGAACCTTCCAGAAGGACAACCATCTCTGCAGCAATCCACCAATCAGGCCTGTATGGTAGAGTGGCCAGATGGAAGCCACTCCTTAGTAAAAGGCACATGGCAGCCCGCCTGGAGTTTGCCAAAAGGCACCTGAAGGACTCTCAGACCATGAGAAAGAAAATTCTCTGGTCTGATGAGACAAAGATTGAACTCTTTGGTGTGAATGCCAGGCGTCACGTTTGGAGGAAACCTGGCACCATCCCTACAGTGAAGCATGGTGGTGGCAGCATCATGCTGTGGGGATGTTTTTCAGCAGCAGGAACTGGTAGACTAGTCAGGATAAAGGGAAAGATGACTGCAGCAATGTACAGAGACATCCTGGATGAAAACCTGCTCCAGAGCGCACTTGACCTCGGACTGGGGCGACGGTTCATCTTTCAGCAGGACAACGACCCTAAGCACACAGCCAAGATATCAAAGGAGTGGCTTCAGGACAACTCTGTGAATGTCCTTGAGTGGCCCAGCCAGAGCCCAGACTTGAATCTGATTGAACATCTCTGGAGAGATCTTAAAATGGCTGTGCACCGACGCTTCCCATCCAACCTGGTGGAGCTTGAGAGGTGCTGCAAAGAGGAATGGGCGAAACTGGCCAAGGATAGGTGTGCCAAGCTTGTGGCATCATATTAAACAAGACTTGAGGCTGGAATTGCTGCCAAAGGGGCATCGACAAAGTATTGAGCAAAGGCTGTGAATACTTATGGACATGGGATTTCTCAGTTTTTTTATTTTTAATAAATTTGCAAAAACCTCAAGTAAACTTTTTTCATGTTGTCATTATGGGGTGTTGTGTGTAGAATTCTGAGGAAAAAAATGAATTTAATCCATTTTGGAATAAGGCTGTAACATAAGAAAATGTGGAAAAAGTGATGCGCTGTGAATACTTTCCGGATGCACTGTAGATAGATAGATAGATAGATAGATAGATAGATAGATAGATAGATAGATAGATAGATAGATAGATAGATAGATAGATAGATAGCTCCCTGTTTTAGAGATTGCGTGATGAATAAGCTTGGATGGAAAATGCTTAATAGTGATCCAGGACATATGCCAAAAAGATGGTAGATAAGATAGGTAGCAAGAGTAAAACAAAATGAAGTCATGTTAAGGTCAAAAACAAAAGCATTCTCATATTACTCTGACTCTAAACACATCTTTTACAAAGTTTTATTGTAAAGTTCAGACACAACTTACTGTGCTCTGCCTTCTTTTACAATGTAAATATGAGCAGGACTACATTAGCTCTAAACACACATCACATACATAAAGCAATGTTAGCACAAAAATGGCAATGGCCACTCAAAACAAATTCACAAAATAGTTGCATGATGATGTGACTAAAACAAGGTTAGTATTGCTAACAAAAGCTATAACGTAAAAGATTTAAAAAACATTTTGTTGAATAAAAATCTAAAACAACAATGTGAGACAATTTTCTCAAAGTTAAAACTGAGGCAAGCCACCAATAATAAAAACTTACAACAGAAATGACCAAAGCGTCTTAAAACTAAACAGAAAATAAACTGACAGTGAAAATAGAAATAAAAACTAATTTTAAAAAATGGAAGCACACTAACCTTGGACAAGAATTGCAATAAAAAATAAAAATCTAGAGTACATGAGGAGACCGGCAAATAATGATGTTAAATTAACATAGTGATCCTGAAAATGCTCACCAGATGTTACAGAATTTCTGGATGGTTTGTCCTTTTCTCCACTGAATTCTGCCATTTCATTTTGAAGTCATCATATTTTACTGACTTTGTGGACAGTTTGCTAAGGCTCCACTTCTATTTAATATAAGGGAATCCTATTTCAAGAACTGATGGAAAAAAAAGAGTATGTTATAGAGATGCCTATATAGCACCTCTGCCAGAAGAGGACAGCCGCCCTGGTTGCTATGGGGGGTCAAGGGAACCGAGCTGGGAAGCTCAACCCTATAGGGGCCCGAGGCCACCGCCAGGGGGCGGGTTCTGGATGCTGAAGCCTTGGAAGCCAGCACTTCTACCACACCAGGAAGTGCCGGCAGAAGTTCATCAAGGAGCATATCCGGGGCAACATAAAAGGGGCCGCCTTCCAACAGTCGGGAGCTGGTGTCGGGAGGAAGGAGACAAGGAGTGGAGAGAAGGTGACCCAAAGAGGAGCATTGGAAGGCTCAGCAAGAGAGATGTTTGGTGCTGGAAGCACTGTGTGCTGTGCGGGACTTAGGACTTTTACTTGTAAATAGTGTAAATAAATCATGTGTGGTGGACTTAAGACGGTGTCTGTCTGTCTGTGGTCGGGCTGGCTTTCACAATATATATAAATATATATATATATATATATATATACATATTGTAAAAGAAACACACAAGAAAGTATGAAGGTTTGGGTTTTCTGTCCCCGTATACTGTAACAGATCTCCAAAGTAACGGTCAGTTTGCACATTCAACAACAGACATGAATTAAATGACAGTCGGACAATTTATGGGGTGGGAACGGAAGTGGACATGGAATGCTGGGAATGAGCCGCGGTGGTAGGTGGATGGTAGTGACGTCATCAGATGGGGACAAGGGGGAAACGAAGAGAACCCGGAAGTGTCTTGTGGTTTAGTGAGTCTGGGTGTAATCATGGCGGTGCTGCTTCATTCTTCCTGAGGGAACAAGGAAAGAGAGATTAGTACATCATCGTTGGCCCCTGGCATGCGGTTTTTTCGGTAAGTGTCGGGTCCTCAAGCTGTTCCCCATGACATGCCCCCCCCCCCCCCAAAGACCCATTGGGTTGGGTGGCCCAAACTGAGAGGTCGTGAACCCAAGAGAGAGTGTCAACGTTACCCTGGAGGTTACCCCGGCGATAAGTGACAGTAAACTTATACGGCTGCAGGTCTAAAAACCACCCAGTGACTCGAGGGTTCGATTCCTTATGGACAGCCATCCACTAGAGAGCGGCATGGTCAGTCGCCAGGGTGAACTCGTGCCCCAACAGGTAGTACTGCAGGTGGGCTACTGCCCACTTTATCTCCAGAGCCTCACGCTCCACCGCTGCATACCTTGTCTCCCGGTCCAACAGTTTCCGGCTCAGGTATATCACGGAGTGTTCGACGCCATCGATGCTTTGGCTCAGCATGGTGCCTAGACCTGTGTCCGAAGCATCGGTCTGGAGGAGAAAAGGAAGAGAAAAGTCAGGAGCTCTCAACACAAGTGCTGTTGTGAGGGCCATCTTTAAGTCACTGAATGCCCGTTCCATCGAGTCATCCCACACCACACGAAAAGGTGCCCTTTTCTTTGTCAGGTTCGTCAAGGGGGCATCTCTCTCAGAAAACAGAGGTACAAACCGGCAGTAGTAGCTCGCTAGTCCTAAGAAAGCTTGCACTTGCCTCTTGGTTATCGGACGGGGCCATTCAAGGATGTGTTTAATTATTGAACACTGTGGCTTCACACATCCGCCTCCCACCAGGTAGCCTAAATACTTGGCTTCGTTAATCCGAAAAAACATTTCCAAGGATTGATATGCAACTCAGCTTTTGCTAGAATCAGGAGGACGGCGTAAACCTGCAGTTCATGCTCCTCCCAGGTGCCGGAAAACATGACTACGTCATCAAGGTAGGCAGCACAATAGGACTGGTGTGGCTTCAGCACTCTGTCTACCAGACACTGGAAGGTCGCTGGTGCCCCGTGCAGTCGAAATGGGAGAACCTTGTACTGCCAGTACCCGCTAGGGGTGCTGAAAGCCGGGAAGTGGGCACAAGCACCATCACCCTGTCTCCCGGCTGGAACTCCCACTGGGATGTGTTCCTGCTATAATTCTGCACCTGTGCTGCTTGAGCTTTTGACATGTGCTCTTTTAGCAGAGGTAGGATTTTTGCCAATCTATTGCGTAACTGTGCGATATATCCCAAAATGTTAGTAGAAGGAAGTGCCTCCCCTTCCCAGCCTTCTTTTAGAACGTCCAAAATACTCCGGGGCTGGCGTCCATATAAGAGTTCACAAGGGGAAAACCCAGTGGAGGCTTGGGGCACCTCCCGATATGCAAAAAGTATCAGGGGCAAGAGCTGGTCCCAGTTCCTACCGTCCGCGCTGACTACCTTGCAGAGTGTCTGTTTAAGGGTTTGGTTGAATCTTTTGACCAACCCGTCTTGTCTGTGTGTGATAAACAGACGTCTTAAGGTGCTTAACACAGAGTAACTTGGCAACCTCCCTAAACGTATCAGAAGTAAAGGGTGTCCATAAGGACTTCTTTGGGTATGCCAACTCGGGGGAAAAAAGACCTACCAATTCCCATGCGATATTTTTACTATTAGCGGTTCGCAGGGGGACCGCCTACGGGTATTGAGTTGCGTAATCAACCATAACCAATATGTATTAATGGCCTCGTGTCGAAGGCTCCAAGGGTCCTACAAGATTGATACCGATCCGTTCAAAGGGCACATCAATAAGGGGAATCGGAACTAGAGGAGAATGGTCCCTCCTGGGAATCTGATGTAGTTGACACTCCAGGCAGGAGTGACAAAAATGTCGGACCTCCTCATTGACTCCGGGCCAATAAAATCAGAGTTTCACTCTCTCCAATGTTTTCTTGGGCCGGAGATGGGTGCCTAAGAGGTGGGCGTGCGCTAACTTGCAGACCTCCCGCTGGTAGGTCAGTGGAACCAACAACAACTTCCTGACCTCGCCTTCATGTTCCGCTATCTCGATACAACAGATCATTTTAAAGTACAAAGTAAGGTCCCGGTGGTGGAGAATCTTCTGCCGATGGCCCATCAACAGAAATGATGGCATGTCGGGCGAACTTCAGGGAATCATCATTCCACTGTTCTCTTTTAAATGAAGCCGGCGTAGACCGAAATTGAAAGTCTAGGCCGGTGAGCGGATCTGATGGTGGGACCGGTTTAGAGGTCATCCAGCCTGGAACCTCATCCATTTGCACTTCCGGATCGAGGTCCATCGCTGTAGAATCCTCCTCCCGGCCGTCCACGTCATCAACAGTCACCGAAGAGCACGGTGTGGGAGTAGCTGGGACAGTTTCTTATCCGTCCATAATCAGACCCAACCTCTTTCTAGGAGTGGTTGCTACTCTACCGCTTTTGCTTTCCGACCAGTCTTGTCCCAACCTGGCGTGCCTGGTTGATGTCTGGCCGTAGCCAGCACCTGAGCTTGCCCCAGAACTCAAATGCCTGGGCTCTGGTTGGGCGTTTGGGGTCAAACTTCCAATGCTGCCATTCCCTTGCCTGCTGGCCCGAGGTCATGCTGTAGCGCTTGAATATCTTGGCCCTCAGGAGGTCGTAGTTGGTGGCTTCCTCCTCAGGGAGGTCATGATAAGCCTGCTGCGCAGGGCCCTTCAAATACGGCACCAGTATGGAGGCCCACTCCGCCCTCGGTCACTGGTTCCGAGAGGCGGTCATCTCAAATACCATTAAAAAGGACTTGATATTGACTGACTCAGCGAGGCAGGTGGTGCAAGTGCATTGAGAAGGGTGGAGACCACATTGAGAAATGACATTATCAGTTATGTTAAGGTTTGTTCCACTTTCTAATAAATCCCATCTGCTAACTTTAGTTTAAATCCCCCTCACATATACAATGAAACCTGGTACTTGACTACATGGCTTATTGGTGCTTCTATTCATCCAAGACAAATTTTCAAACAACAAGGACAGTCTTCTAATCAGGAAACTAACTGTAATGAAAACTTACAACCACTGAAAGCGAAGATCCCTTCTCTAGCATATGACACCCACACAATCTTGCAAACCAGTTAGTGATAAAGCTGTAAAAACTACTATAGCTGAAGCAAATCATGCCTACAGCTTGATTCAATTCCTATTGAAAACTACAAAACTGATTCCTTTTTATTCTGGTTAAAATGTATTACACCTAGCGTTTGAATGAATAATCAAAAGGCAAGGTAGTAACTGCAGAGGGGAAACTAAATCAAAGGCAGTGTAGTTTTAAATGAGTAAGCCCGTAGCTGCCATGAGAAGATTACAGTCAGCAGCATTGCATCAGAATATAACATCCTTATCTAATACCTCTGCTTGGCCATCCAAAAATAGTTTGTAGCCATCAAGCTCACAAAGGACAAGTCCTCATTTTACAGTTTCCATTATTTTTTAGAATATTCAAATAATAATAATGTCATAATGTCCACATGATAATGTAAACTTAATTTAAAGTATATAAGGATTTTAATGTATTAAAACAATGAAGAAACAATGTTTTATATTGTAATAATAATATTCCTCTAGCTTTGTGATAAGGATTTGGAGAGTAGTGATGTGTTGCATGGTAATTAGCACATTCAAGCAAGAATTTCACTGTATGTATGCATGTAGTCTGTACACATGATCTTATAAACCTCCAATACACACAAAAACTGCCCCAACATTCAGACCTCTGCCAGTTGAAGTGAACACGAATTATCTCATTACGATAGCACTTGTCAAGAGGTGGGATATATTAAGCAGCAAGTGAACAGTGAATTCTTGAAAGTGATGTGTTGGAAGCAGGAAAAATGGGCAACAGCAAGGATCCGAGTGACTCTAACAAAAGCCAAGTGCTGGTGGCTAGACTACGGAGTCAAAGCATCTCCACAACAGCAGGTCTTATGGGGTATTCCTGGTATGCAGTAGTTCGTACCTACCAAAAGTGATCCAAGAAAGGACAGCTGATGAGCTAGCAATAGGATCATAGGCGCCTAAGACTCACTAACGTGTGGAAATTGAACACAAGCCCATCTATCTACTGTAGCACAAATTGCTTTAAAACTTAACGCTGGCCATGAGAGAAAGGTATCAGAAAATACAGTGCATCACAGCTTGCTGCACACGAGATTATGTGCCCACTGTTCACTTGCAAAAGCAACTATGGATGTGAGCGTCAGAACTGAACTATGGAGCAATGGAAGAAGGTTGGCTGGTGTGATGAATAACATTTTCTTTTAAATCATGTGGACAGCCAGGTGTGTGTTTGTGTGTGCGTTGTTTACCCAGGGAAGAGATGGCAGGAGGATGCAGAAGGGAAAATGGGAAGAAGGCAAAGGCAGTGTGATGCTCTGAGGAATGTTCTGCTGGGAAACCTTGGATCATGGCCTTCATGTGGATGCTTATTTGATAAGTACAGCCTACTTAAAGACTGTTACATACCACATACACCTCTTCATATCAATGGTATTCCCTGATGGCTGTGGTCTCTTATCAGCAGGATAATGCCCCCTCCTACACTGCAAAAATAGTTCAGGAATGGTTTGAGGAACATGACAAATAGTTCAAGGTCTTGACTTGGCCTCCAAATCCTCCATATCTCAATCCAATTGAGCATCTGTGGGATGTGCTGGGAAAAAACAAGTCCAATCCATGGAAACCCCACCTTGGAACTTTCAGGTCTTAAAAAGTCTGCTGCTAAAGTCTTGGTGCCATAGGACACCTTCAGAGGTCTTGTGGAGTCCATGCCTCAATGGGTCAGAGCTGCAAAGGTGGCGCAAGGGGGACCTACACAACAATAGGGAGGTGGATATAATATTGTGGCTGATCGATGTAGCCATATAACGATGGAATTTACATACACTGCTCAAAAAATTAAGCGAACACTTAATCATCAGAGTCTAAAACAAAGTCAATTAAACTTCAGGGATATCAGTCTCTCCAGTTAGGTAGCATAAGCAATTGTGAATCAACTTCACCTGCTTTGGTGCAAATGAAAAGTGACAACAGGTGCACTGGAAAGGCAACAGCAAGACACCCCCGAATGGTTTTGCAGGCGGTGGCCACTGCCAGTTGTTCTCTCCTTATCTTTCTTCTCTAACTTTGTGTTTTGCTGGTGTCCTGTTCACTACTGGTAGAGTTAGGTGGTACCTGCAGCCGATTCAGACTGCAAAGGTAGTCCAATTCCTCCAGGATGGCACATCCATATGTGCCGTTGCATGAAGGTTTGATTTGTCTCCCAGCACAGTCTCAAGAGCATGGGGGAGATAGGATATGGTAACACCACTCTTACAGTATATTCAAGTAAAATAATCACATATTAATGTGATAACATACATTCATATAACAACTGAATAATTCTCATGCTTAAATAATATATGCAGTACTTTGAGGTCATTAATAATACTCCTGTGTAACAGTCTTTTGGGACTCTAACCAAATTGCATCGTTGCACATAAAATTGCCTTCCACAGGTGGCAGGGTGACATAATAAAAGATAACTATTTCTATTTGCTGTTGATTAGAGCAGGTGTCACCAACTCCGGTCCTGGAGGACCACTGTGGCTGCAGGTTTTCATTCTAACCCTTTTCTTAATGAGTGACCGGTTTTTGCTGCTAATTAACTTCTTTTGAATTAATTTTGAAGACTCAGACCCCTTAATTGTTTATTTTTCCTTAATTAGCAGCCAACAATAATGAGATACAAAATGAGCCAAAACAACTGGTGTCCATCATACAATATCTGAAAATAAAGAAAGATGAAGGAATGTTGATCTGCTCAGGTCCCCAAAACATTTTATCAGTGCTCTTAGAAACAGAAAATTAACAATTTCGGAAATGTCTGCTGATGCACCACGAGAGCAGCAACAAGCCACAGAATTAAACAGCGGGTTTAATCAATGACAAGACTCAGTGCCTAATTACGCAGCAGGCTGGAGTGGAATTGGTTGGAGTTTGAGGCCCTGACTTAGTTGGTCTTCTGTTGGCTCACTCACCTCACCTCACATTTCATTTCTGTTTGGGTGCCATTTAAGGAAAGAAATGAAGCAATTCTGAGGAACGATGAAAGAATTCAGGGGAACTAATCTTGAAAAAGCAATTCAATTAAAATGAATTCACAAGAAGTTAATTAGCAGCACAAACAGGGTAGTAATTTAAAAAGGGTTAGAATGAGAACCTGCAGCCATAGTGGTCCTCCAGGACCCCTGGCTAGAGCACCCTTTTCATTTCAAACACAATTTTTATTAAATGCCCCAATGTAAAATAAAAATAAACAGCTTGAGAAACCCCTTTCCTTATGGTGATCATCTTTTTTTACTTTCCTGTTTTGGTTAAGTGTTATTTATATTTAGAACAAAATAGGGATATTCTGTCTCCTTAGGGTGTCTACTAACCCCTTTAACACTGAAAAGAACACTGTACAATGCAAATTTACCTTTTATTGGGTGGATCATCAGCTCATAAATTGAACATGACACCACCTAATTCAAAGGGCTGGTTCTCTGTTCTGTTTCTGGAGTGGCTGCTGTTAATTCCAACCAGCTTGTTGGCCAGTTCTTGACTTTAGTTCAAACTGGGTTCCAAGGGTGTCCCATCCAAGGTTGATCCTATGACCATGAAATGTATTAAGCGGGTTCAATAAAGAGTTTCACTAGGTGTCTCATTGGAGTGTGAAACATTTTTTAAGAATTTTAGAGCAATAAATGCAATTGTGCAGCCAACCTGAATAAGATTAACAGCTTCAGCAAATGCAAAGCTCTTGGCTTTTATCACCCTGGTGCACATTATTCACCTTTTCCCCATTTTATTACTAATAGCATATTCCCTTCATCATATCTAAACTGATTCTGTTAAAAATGTCAGTTAAACATCAGGGCAGCCAACAAAGCATTCTACTTGCTTTCATGTATAACTGTGAATATCATCAGGTGACTGCTCAAAAATCAAATTATAAAGCAAGAGAAAAAATCTTTTTTTACTGTTAGCCTATGTTAAAAGTCTAATTATCATACACAAAAATAACACAACACTCTCCAACCCACTTACACCAATTCAGGATCAGAACAGACATTATTCCGGCAGCATATTTGGTTGGGACTAGAAGCTGGAACCAATCCCAAACAGGGTGGCAGGCTTTGCAGGGTCCACTCACACAAACCCACACTGGACCAGTTAACCTAACCTGCATGGCTTTGGAGACATAAGGAAAACACACAAACTCTACACAGACAAAGCCCACAATTTGAACCCAGGGTGACAGATCCGTAACACAGCTGTGCTAACCATCAAATAAGAAATGCTGAGGAACCAAACAATAAATGTTCAAGTACCCTTTAACACATACTTAGTGTAGAAAGCAGAGTGGCATGCATCCACAGTCACTCAACTAGGTTACAGAACCTGATTATGCTAATACTTTGAAAATACTGTATATACTCTGTATCTACACACACAAACTACATATAAATATTCAAACATATATATATACACTGATACATTTTGTCTCCAGTCCGTTTATGAGGTTGCTCACAATGACTCTAAAACAATGAAATATGTAACACTGCTGTTGACCCCATAGCCAATGTGCAAGGTAAAAATGTCTCCACCTGCATTACCTCACACCTAGCAAGAAGAAAAGAGAGTAATGTGCAATTTTTGTTAGCATAAGTCATTCAATACGCTGAAATTAATATGTATGTATGGATTCTGTACAGGAGCACTGCTTTACCTCATCCAAGTATACACAAACAGATAAAGAATTTGGTCAGACAAGTAAGATGGATGCAGATTACTCTGGACTGCATGCAGTCAACAGATAAAACTAATGAAAAAGGGAAAGAAGATAGGTCATATGGCCTCACTGACAGATGAGTAATGACAGAGAAAAATCAAATTACAACTAGGCACCAGTCAAGATTCAGCCAGGAAATCAGCACAGGCTGATAAGTAAGTGATGCATAAAAAGCTTTGAACTCATTCAAAACAGTGCTTTCTTGTAGATATTCAGAAGCTTGTGGATTACTAGTTTAAATGTACTGTAGAAACTGAGAGACTATGATGAGAAGTAATGAATTGTAAATGTCTAACTTTACAAAACTTGAAAAATAATACATGAACATACAGTATATACACATACATATACTGCTCAAAAAAATTAAAGGAACACTTTTTAAATCAGAGTATAGCATCAAGTTAGTGAAACTTCTGGAATATTGCTTTGGTCAGTTAAGTAGCCAAAGGGGCTGTTAATCAGTTTCAGTTGCTTTGGTGTTAATGAAATTAGCAACAGGTGCACTAGAGGGGCAACAATGAGACAACCCCCAAAACAGTAATGGTTTAACAGGTGGAGACCACTGACATTTTTCCCTCATCTGTTTTTCCACTAGTTTTGCATTTGGCTACGGTCAGTGTCACTACTGGTAGCATGAGGTGATACATGGACCCTACAGAGGTTGCACAGGTAGTCCAACTTCTCCAGGGTGGCACATCAATATGTGCCATTGCCAAGAGGTTTGCTGTGTCTCCCAGCACAGACTCAAGGGCATAGAGAAGATTCCAGGAGACAGGCAGTTACTCTAGGAGAGCTGGACAGGGCTGTAGAAGGTCCTTAACCCATCAGCAGGATCGGTATCTGCTCCTTTGGGCAAAGAGGAACAAGATGAGCACTGCCAGAGCCTACAAAATGACCTCCAGCAGGCCACTGGTGTGAATGTCTCGGACCAAACAATCAGAAAGACTTCATGAAGGCGGCCTGAGGGCCCAACATCATCTAGTGAGCCCTGTGCTCACTGCCTGGCACCGTGGAGCTTGATTAGCATTTGCCATATAGTACCAGAATTGGCAGGTCCACCACTGGCGGGCACACTGCTTTTCACAGATGAGAGCAGGATTACCCCGAGCACATGACATACATGAAAGGGTCTGGAGAAGCCGTGGAGAATGTTATGCTGCTTGTAACATCGTTCAGCATGACGGTGGGTCAGTGATGGTCTGGGGAGGCATATCCATGGAGGGATGCACAGACCTCTACAGGCTAGACAAAGGCACCTTGACTGCCATTAAGTATCGGGATGAATTCCTTGGGCCCATTGTCAGACCCTATGCTGGTGCAGTGGGCCCAGTGTTCCTCCTGGTGCACGACAATGCCCGGCCTTATGTGGCGAGAGTATGCAGGCAGTTCCTGCAGGATGAAGGAATTGACACCATTGACTGGACCTCACGGTTGCCTGACCTAAATCCAACAGAACGTCTCTGGGACATTACATTTCGGTCCATCCGATGCTGCCAGGTTGCACCCCAGACTGTCCAGGAGCTCAGTGATGCCCTGGTCCAGATCTGGGAGGAGATCATGCAGGACTCCATCCGTTGTCTCATTATGAGCATTTTATATTGCTAACGAGTTCAAACAGGTGCCATTAATACAGGTAACGAGTGGAGGACAGAGGAGCCTCTTACAGAAGAAGTTACAGGTTTGTGAGAGACAGAAATCTTGCTTGTTTGTAGGTGACCAAATACTTATTTTCCACCATAATTTACAAATAAATTCTTTAAAAATCAGACAATGTGATTTTCTGGATTTTTTTTTTCTCATTTTGTCTCTCATAGTTGAGGTATACCTATGATGAAAATTACAGGCCTCTCATCTTTTTAAGTGGGAGAACTTGCACAATTGGTGGCTGACTAAATAATTTTTTGCCCCACTGTATATACACACACGCACACACGCGCACACACTAGCTGTGTAAGCCTGTGCTGTAAAAAGCCCGGGGTCCTAGAAACTATTGAAATTGTCAGAAAAAACTGAAATGTAGAGATCTCAGGTAATTGAAACTAACTACTCTGGGCATCTCTCTACTAGGAGGATTCGTTTTGCAGAGGTGCTTGCATCGCTTGTGCATTAGCAGCGGGAGGAAAAGTAAAAGGGATACTGTTTTGCCGATGTTAGTTGCTAAGCGACTTTGTCTTTCTTCTGAGGTTTCACTTTGCTGATCTTGCTTGTGTATTAGCAGTTAAGCATGTTTTCTGTTTCCTCGGAGGTGGAGCCCTTACCCCGACTCCAACTCTCACTTCCAGGTGTAGACATTTATATTATATATATATATATTATATACACACACACACACACACACACACACACACACACACACACACACACACACACACACACTCTCTCATGTGCTAACATATTCCTCATATATAGTATTTATTTTTTCATCAATAAAGATCACCAATCATTTCAGTTGTCATGTACTTCTTTCTCAATAAAAAAAAATTATGAAAATGTGTTTCTAATGTGTGTAACCTCCTTTTCTATATAATAGTGAAATTGAACAAAAAATTCCTTGCAGATGTCTTTGTTTCAAAAAAGAAAAAAAAAACACAGGCGTCAAAATTACTCTGTTTAAAAGAAAAACACTTCTTTCATAATAATATTATAATAGACTCTTAAGTCTGTATTATGCATATTGAAGAAATCTGCCAGTACTATTAGTAGCTATTCTGTTTCAGTCTTGCTCAACAACAGACCAAATCATATGACTGGGTTAAAAAAAAACCCAAAAAAACACATTTTTAACATAAGCAAAAACAGTTATGCATGTAATGCAAAGAACGACATCTTATTTAAATGTCAGATTTATTGGTGTATGGTTTCATTCGTTTTTCTCAGTCATAACAAAAATTTTTACTTTTTTTTCAAAGCACTTTTTTGATAAAGCACAATTTTTTCATCAAATGATGTCCTAATTGTATATAACCCTGAGCCACCCAAACGACTTCAACAGTGGAATAGTAAATGAATACTTAAAAGAGAAATGGCTCAAAATGGGAAGGCCACTGGATATAATATTCTAAATTATTAAAACTGCTGAAAAGGTGTGGATTTTGCTTAAAATACTTTATAATAAAAGTACTTTGGGGTGTTTTCACACTGAATTGAGTCCTTGGTCTGTAATTACTATAGCAAGTAATTTCCATGTCTGTTAATCTCACACCTCCACAACAATGATCTTTAGTCTTCTGTTTTTGCCTCCATTTCTTCTGCATCATCATCACCATCCACCTCAGCGTTTTCTCGCTCTAGTCGCTCAAGTTGTCGTGCCAACTCTGTCTCATCAGTGTCTGTCACAACTTTAGGCTGAAGTAGAAAACAAACCAAAGTCAATGAAAGAAAAATAAAATAGAGACATAGGGAGGAAAAAGAAAAGAAAAAAAACAGTAGGGGTGGTAGAATCTGAAATGCTGAGCTGTTTTTCTTCAAAGGACAGAAACAGCTTGTTTAAGCCATTCTTCACCAACCTTTTTTAGTATCTTACCTCCATTTGAACATTAAACACTCCTCTCTTCTCTTCTATCTTCTCCTTAATGGCTGCCATGGCCTGATTTAGTACTGACAGGCCTTCAGTCCTTTCCAATGTCGTGGTGGTCATTACATATCGTGGAGGGGCAATCAGATTGATCTGTAAAGCAAAACAATGGATTTAAGAGAATAAAAGAAAAGGTTAAAATAAATTGTACTGTAGAGGCAACAGGTGGTCATCCAGATTTACTAGAATAATGGCAGCTGTGCACAATCATTTTAAAACGAATGTGCCACAAACAAAAGAAAATACTTGCATGTTCTACTTGCATAATGAAATACATTGATTAAACAAATATGATATTGTCTTCTTTTCCTGGTCATTCACTTTAAACTAAATAAAAAGTGATAGTTGGGGCACGTTCCATACGGCACTTAAATATAACTGAAACCAATATTAATTTACACTCTGAAAAAAGATAAAATATGTCTTGCCTATTTTAAAAACAACATGTTTGCTCTTCAACCAAACAGGTAGCAAATAACTATTTTTTTTTTTGCAAGCCACAACATTTCTGCCAACTACATAGACAACAAACAAGAAGCTATCATGCACTCATGGACTAAACTGTAAACTTTCAAAACTTAATTACACCGACACGTATTCTAAATATGTCTAATCAAATGAAACGATTTAGATAATTAAACATAACTAGCCAACCCGCGGCGTAACATACGCCGCATAATCATGTATTGATGGGTGAACACTTGCTGAATGACAAAGTTGTCCAAATGGGGTGGGTTTGTGGATACCACTGTGAGTGAATGAAAAGATGGACCTCTGGAGAGAGCAACATACAACTGTCCGTGACTGAAAGCGGGATCGTCTGTGACGATGGAGGCCACGCTGGTGAAAGTTACTTCGTCGGTAGGGATAAGTTTCAGCACTTGTTCATTAAGGTGTAGCGAGTCTTCGTTGTTGACACTTAATATAGCTTGCGTACTGAGTTGTTCCGGAGTCACAGTTGAGAAACACTTTTTTAATGTCTTTTAAGCACAGGGAAAAAAATTAATTAACATGTGAAACATCCGTAATGTAATAAGCCACCAAGAAAAGTAACATTGCAACAATGCACGCTACGATCCGATCGCTGTATACAGAAGTGAAAACAAAATCGAGGCCGGTGCATTCGTTAACTGCCTTGTAGTGCAATGGTAGTGCTGCTGTTTTGCAGTAAGGAGACTGTGGAAGATTTTGGGTTCGCTTCCCGGTTTCTCCCTGTGTGGATAGCGCTTTGAATAATGAAAACACCGGTATATCAATGTAATGAAGTATTATTATTCTTATGCGTCCAGCGCTCTCTCTCTCGCGCACCTGTATGCGTGTGTGTGTCGCTCGCTCTCTCTCGCTCGCTGCACGTGTTCCTGCAGGCATACCAGTAAGTGAATGAAAAGATGGAACTCTGAAGAGAGCAACATACAACTGTCCGTGACTGAAAACTGGTTTTGGCAGATTCATTCACATCTTTTTGAAAGTTTGGCCCTGTGCCTTATTAATTGTCATTGCAAAGGCAAATCTAACAGGAAATTGTCTTTGCTCAGATGCACGCGCAGGCTCTCTCTCAGCAGCACGCGAGCTCCCTCCCCCTCTGTCTCTCAGAAGCACGTGATCCCTCTCTCTCTGTAACATTGCAGCAGTTGTATAAACACTTTTTTTTTTTAAATGAGTTTTAAGCACAAGGGGAAAAAAACCCAGGCTCCCTGCATGCGCAGGCTCTCTCTCTCTCTCAGCAGCACGCGAGCCTCCCCAGCCTCTCCCTCCCCCTCTGTCTCTCAGAAGCAGGCGAGCCCTCTCTCTCTCTCTAACATTGCAGCAGTTGTATAAACACTTTTTTTTAAAATGAGTTTTAAGCACAGGGGGGAAAAAAGGAACATTTCAACAAATCCGAACTTTATTTAAAAGCCAAGCAAGATAGTAACATTGCAGGAGTTCACCATTTTTAATCAGGCGACTGACAGTAGTGGAGTCAGGCACAGAGAAGGTCAGCTGCTGAGAAAGCGTCTCGACTGTTGCAGGGCGGCGAAGCAGGTGAGACGCTAATGAAAAAGAGGCACAGGGCTTATTGGTTTTTAAAGACTGCTTCCTTCATTGTGTTTAAACTCAGTTTTAAAGGATTGCGCGGCTCTCTCTGTCGCGCTGCCTGTGTGCGTGCGGCTCTCTCTCTCGCGCTGCCTGTGTGTGCCTCTGTCTCTCTCTCGCGCTGCCTCTGTGTGAACCAAGGTTCCACTGAGGTTGACTAATGAAAAGTCAATGTGGCTCAGAGCTGAATGTGGACTGTGGCACAGACAAACAGAAATGACGGCATGTTTTCCGAGGCGTCGCATCCGAGTTGGTGGGCGTGGCTCTGCGAGTTGTCGTCGTAGCCAATGGTCTTAGAGTGGGTGGGCGTGGCTCCATCCTGCGTGCGCCATGAGTGTCTTACTTGTCGGCGGCTTAGTGAATCCACGCCCCTTCCGGCGTGCTTTCCATGGGTGGCTACTTGTCTTCCTGCTTAGTGAATTATATATATAGATAAGAAATTGAGCAAAAACTAACATAATATTAGCACACTGGTACATGTATCAGTCAAGGCCAAACGAAAAGATGAAAACATACACAACAGGAGCAAACTAGCGAGGAACAATATACTCATTCTAGATGTAAAACATTTGTAAAACTTAAAATAAACAGATGAAATTAAACCTTTTCATCATCTGCACTACCTCTTGTTGCTTTTTAAACACTAGTGTGGACAATCTCAACTGTCCTCCAATTCAAACCAACAACATTCAGTTGTTTTTGTCATCATTGTACAGATCATGATACTGTTTATTATCATCATCATAATACTTTCTACAATTCCATTACAATCAGTACTACAATAAAAAAAAAGTAAAATACACCTCTGTTGATTTGTGCTTCCATTCTTAGCACTTAAGAACTAACTACGGAAACCATGTGAAAAATGCAATTTAATACGATACACAAAGTTAACACAAGATGTGGACAAATTTGTTGGTATTCCCCTACAAAACAAGAACAACTCGCAGTAGTCTCTGAACTAACTTGAAAATGACCAATGTCATTGGTCCCCTTCAATGTTTATTCTGTATTTAACAAAAATAAAAAAACAGATTTTGCTTTAAAGTTTTGATTTAACATAATAAGTCAAATAATAACTCAAATGAAAATGGCAGGAACAAAAGTAATAGGACCCATAACCAAATATTTTGTTGCACAATCACTGCTAACACAGTTCCTGGAGCTCTCCATGAGACATAGGCATCTGGCCCACTCTTCCTGAGCCAACTGCCCCAGCTGTGTCAAGTTTAGGGGTATGGGCTTCTTCAGGCAGCATGTTTCAGTTCTTTCTATAGATATTTGATGGGATTCAAATCAGGGCTCCTAGAAGACCACTTCAGAATAGCCCAATTTGTTGTTCTTAGCCATTCCTAGGTGCTTTTAGGTGTTTTTGCTCATTATCTTGATGAAGGATTCATAATCTAAAACTGAGGCAAAGCGTCCTGACACTGAGCAGTATATTTTGCTCAAAAATATCTTGATAGTCTTGAGTTTCTTTGTTCCCTAGACAGACTCAGTCCCAAAAGATAACCAAGCCTCCTCTGTGTTTCACAGTAGGTCTGGTGTTGCTTTCTTTGAAAGCTTTTTTTAAAAAACAAACAAATTCCAGCCTGGCATTTTAATTGGATTTCATTCAACAGTGGAGTTCTCCCGAGTCTTCTTCCATTTAACCCAAAGTCACTCAAAAAGTTACAGATGGTACGATCAGGCACTGATGGACCTTGACCTTGGAGTTCAGCTTGTGTCTCTTTGGAAGTTGTCCTTGGCTTTTTGTCTGCCATTCTCACTATCCTTCAGCCCATACTGGGATCAATTTTCATCTTGCAGCCCCATCCAGGGAGGCTGGCTGCTACAGAGTCCCATCCAGGGAGGCTGGCTGCTACAGTCCCATCCAGGGAGGCTGGCTGCTACAGTCCCATGGACCAACTTTTTCATAACATTTGCAACTGCTGTCACAGGAACATCAAGCTGCTTGGAGATGGTCGTCTAGCATTTGCCTTTAACTTGCTTAATGATAATTTTCTTTCTGATCTCCTCAGGCAACTTTCTCCTTTGCTTTCTCTGGTGCATTCAGTGTGGGACATACGATGATACCAAAATGCAGAGTGATGACTTTTCTTTGTTTAAACCAGGTGAATGACGGATTGCGTGACTGGAGACGTGTGATATGAATTCAAGAAAACAGCTAGTTTGAAAAATCACTCAAATCCAACTATTTAAGATCTTTTCCAGGGGTACCAACAATTGTGTCCAGGCCATTTTAGAAGATCTCTGTAGAATAAGCAATACTTGATCTCTTTTCAGACTTGTTTTGCTCGATGACATATGAAAGGAATGCAGGTTTACAGGAACAAATTGCTTTTCATTTTTTCACTTTCAGGAGGTATACAGCAGTTTTTCGATGAGCTGGAAGGGGACCAACACATTTGTCCATGTCTGTTAGCTAAGAACTACAGGATTTGGAAAAAACACTGTCCCCAAATTTTGTTAAGAGTTGACTGAGCAAGTCTAAGATTTTTTAATGTGACTGAGCAGTCATTCAGCATCAACTTTAGTTTTCTTCTAAAAATACCCACTACAAAAAGCATGGATATATCAAAAGCGCTATAAATATGTGAAAGCAACATGACTCCTTTATATCTCTAACTTTAAAATGCATTTCAATTCCAATGTTCAAATTTAAAGCACAACTTTAAATACACTACAAATATCAACTAAAAAGAGCACCAAAGAATTACTGTAAAAATGTTCAACAGTATAACCAAAAGGCAGAGGAAAGGTCCTGGAACTATACTATATATTGTAACATACAGTATATAATATACAAGGGGGCTCCGCCCCCTGCTCGCTTCGCTCGCCTACCCCCGGCATTGGGTAAAATTTGCATCGTTTCTCCGTGATCATCAATATACACCTGACTGAACTGTGTATTCTTTGAAATTTAACTTGTTGTTGTTTTAATTGTTCCGGGACTACAGATTCACATAGCGTATGGTCCATTATTGTGTAAATCCACGTTTTGTGCTTTGAATGATGCAAATGCGAAAAGACTTTGTTGTTTACTTTTTGTCTTTTATTTCGGACCTCGATTTGTCCTGCTATTTTTTCAATTACCCCTGTTTCTGATGATTAATCACCTTTTGTTTGCGGTAATGCGATCTTTTCTATCTGTTCTTTGATACTATAGCGACTGATATGATAAAATGTCACAAAAGTTTTACTTGAACAATCGCTGACTTCCTAACTCCAAACGCAACTTTCTAGCACCCTCTCCAACGTCCACCCTTACCGCATCAATCAATACCCCACTATCAGTCTTCCGTGCTGAACTCCGTACTCCCTCAATCGGACCTAACAGTCACTTAAAACTTAATACTTGTGGATTTAACTGCTTTCATATTCTGTACCTTTCTCTGCATGTGTATCGCGCCATCATTTGTTGGAGCCTTTCGAATTCCACTGCTTTCATAATATCTTATCTGCCTTTTTTTCTCTGCAAAGCCTTTGGGTCTCTATTCTCCATATTGTCCTTATACACTTTATATGTGCTGAGAGCACATGATCTGTGTGTACCACATGACTGAGTGTTTTTTGATGGGTGAGCTGAGCTCTTATATGATGAGCTTGTTCGTCTTGGAGCCGTGCCCGCTTTGCTTGCGGCATTTCAGACGCGCGTTGTAGGCGCCTGCGTTCATTGATCTTATCCAGGTGAGCTCGTATTTGTATCGTTGAGCTGTATTGTGTTTGAATTCGGTGTAAGGCGTTCAGCGGTTTGTACAATCCCAAACAGCACATTACTCCTCACTTCACTCCGCAGTAGTGTCACGCACAATATGGCGGCGACGCCTGCGCCTTCCGTAGTAGTGCCACCCACAATATGGCGGTGACGCCTGCGCGTTTCGTACCATCTTTGTGGACCTGTGGGGCCGCCGTAGCCTCTTCCGTTTGAATCCGGGCTGAAGCGCAGAATCCTCTTTTTGGCGTGGCTGTGTCGGTAGTCGTTACCTATGGGCGCCTTGTTGCTTCATTTCTCATTCACGTCCGTTGAGCTGTTTCATTTTTGGGCCGCGAGTCCTTCGTTCGCGGTGGATACGACTTCGATTGCGGTTTATGAGACGTGCGCTGTACGCGCCTGTGCAGTACGTCTCATGGTCCCATCGCCGTGTACCTGCGTCCATGCCATCCGGTTTACCATTCTCGGTTAGTAATATGGATATATATATAATATATATATATATATATATATATATATATATATAAAGGGATAAGCTATATACTACCTACACTACTTTGTCAAGTATTTAAACAAGAAGGAATACCACTGATCACTTATTTTAGTTCAGAGAGTTTAAAAACTGGACTGGCAGAAATTAACAAGTTTTGTGGTATTTAAAAAAATAAAATCTACTTATGGCCTTTCGATTCCTCTGTTATGTTCTGGGTTCACCCTCATTTAACATCAATCAAAACAAAAATTACATTAAAGTTTAAATATGATGATGCTGAGCCGCTAGGGCTTGGATTTCATGTGTGAAAGAAGAGGAATCTGCTAATTCAGAAGAAATTACCTTTGGGATTAATTATAATTCACAAATATTAGAATCCCCTTCTCATTATGTGGGTCAAAGCAATAAATGTAACGCTATACATTTGTGACAAAGCAGAATCATTAACATGTATGTTCACTCTATTGTTTTAATTAATTGTTATCAAATATTTATTTTTTAATAAATAAGGAATCTGACCACTTTGTGGAGTTGGCACATTTTGTCCCGTTTAAGTCAGAGATCTTTTAATTGCAGATGTGTAGGTTATATTAAAATGGTATATCTAAATGAGCCACAGTGGGCTCTGTGTTGATGAACTGGTGTTCCATTCAGGGGTAAACTTCAGCACTACAACCATGAAACTAATTTAAGTGGGTCCAGTAAAGGTATGAACTACTGGTTAGAAATAAATATCACACTAACCAGTTTTATGATAAGGTACCAAATGTACAAAATGTAGATTTGAATAAGGGACTATCTATGACAGAGACTTAGATTGGCTGTAGCAAAAATGACAGATCCCAAGATTAAGCTTATCTGCAGCACGAATTCTTTCACAAACCAATTAAAGTACAAAATAATTATTTTCAAACCAAGAAACTAAACCCAGCAGAGCAGGTATTTTCATTCACACTCTATTTTAGGAAAGTGGGAGGACTTTCACAAGCATGAAGGCATTATACATACTCCTAAAGACTCATGGGTGACAGAATGCAACCATGACTGTCAAAGGAACGTGCAGTGATTGTTACCAATGCGTTTCTAAATGGTATTCATTCCACTTAGAGCCAGAGTTACTGTGCATCCGGAAAATATTCACAGCGCATCACTTTTTCCACATTTTGTTATGTTACAGCCTTATTCCAAAATGGATTAAATTCATTTTTTTTCCTCAGAATTCTACACACAACACCCCATAATGACAACGTGAAAAAAGTTTACTTGAGGTTTTTGCAAATTTTTTAAAAATAAAAAAATTGAGAAAGCACATGTACATAAGTATTCACAGCCTTTGCCATGAAGCTCAAAATTGAGCTCAGGTGCATCCCGTTTCCCCTGATCATCCTTGAGATGTTTCTGCAGCTTAATTGGAGTCCACCTGTGGTAAATTCAGTTGATTGGACATGATTTGGAAAGGCACACACCTGTCTATATAAGGTCCCACAGTTGACAGTTCATGTCAGAGCACAAACCAAGCATGAAGTCAAAGGAATTGTCTGTAGACCTCTGAGACAGGATTGTCTCGAGGCACAAATCTGGGGAAGGTTACAGAAAAATGTCTGCTGCTTTGAAGGTCCCAATGAGCACAGTGGCCTCCATCATCCGTAAGTGGAAGAAGTTCAAAACCACCAGGACTCTTCCTAGAGCTGGCCGGCCACCTAAACTGAGCGATCGGGGGAGAAGGGCCTTAGTCAGGGAGGTGACCAAGAACCCAATGGTCACTCTGTCAGAGCTCCAGAGGTCCACTGTGGAGAGAGGAGAACCTTACAGGACAACCATCTCTGCAGCAATCCACCAATCAGGCCTGTATGGTAGAGTGGCCAGACGGAAGCCACTCCTTAGTAAAAGGAACATGGCAGCCCACCTGGAGTTTGCCAAAAGGCACCTGAAGGACTCTCAGACCATGAGAAAGAAAATTCTCTAGTCAGATGAGACAAAGATTGAACTCTTTGGTGTGAATGCCAGGCGTCACGTTTGGAGGAAACCAGGCACCGCTCATCACCAGGCCAATACCATCCCTACAGTGAAGCATGGTGGTGGCAGCATCATGCTGTGGGGATGTTTTTCAGCGGCAGGAACTGGGAGACTAGTCAGGATAAAGGGAAAGATGACTGCAGCAATGTACAGAGACATCCTGGATGAAAACCTGCTCCAGAGTGCTCTTGACCTCAGACTGGGGCTACGGTTCATCTTTCAGCAGGACAACGACCCTAAGCACACAGCCAAGATATCAAAGGAGTGGCTTCAGGACAACTCTGTGAATGTCCTTGAGTGGCCCAGACTTGAATCTGATTGAACATCTCTGGAGAGATCTTAAAATGGCTGTGCACCGACGCTTCCCATCCAACCTGATGGAGCTTGAGAGGTGCTGCAAAGAGGAATGGACGAAACTGGCCAAGGATAGGTGTGCCAAGCTTGTGGCATCGTATTGAAAAAGATTTGAGGCTGTAATTGCTGCCAAAGGTGCACCGACAAAGTATTGAGCAAAGGCTGTGAATACTTATGTACATGTGATTTCTCAGTTTTTTAATTTTTAATAACTTTGCAAAAACCTCAAGTAAACTTTTTTCACGTTCTCATTATGGGGGTTGTATGTAGAATTCTGAGGAAAAAAATGAATTTAATCCATTTTGGAATAAGGCTGTAACATAACAAAATGTGGAAAATGTGATGCGCTGTGAATATTTTCCGGATGCACTGTACTTGCAAACAAACAAGCTGCTTTTAGAATTGAAGCACTTACTTTGTATATTTTTTTTAAATTAAGTAATGGATTTGTGATTTTACTCTGGACAATGTACAAATCAAAAAAGTGGCTTCCACCCCCAGATTAGCTCATTTTACACTATTTAAAAGGAATAAATATAATCAACACTGTAATTAACCCTATGTTACAAATTATTAATCTGAATATTAAGACTGACTACTCACCTTAATGGGCATAGCTTCAGTGGAGCAACTAAGACCTGCTCTCAGAGCCTCTTTAACAGCATCAATTCCTTCATAGCCATAGCAAGCAACTTCAATGTCTTGAGTTGAAAAGAAAAAAAAATAGTGGTGGTGACTATTTCAAATGCTTTTGCTCTGTCACATCTAAAAGATGTCAAATGTAGTGTTTTGAAAAGACACACATAAAGCTACATTTACTGTCACTTACAATGAACCTTTTCAGGAACTTCACAGGCTTATATTTGATTGCTAAGGCCTACGTCAATATACTGATATCAAGAAGTGCACACACGTGACAGCCAATAATGTTCAGATGTTCTGTGACATGTGCAGATTCCTATAGTTGTAACAAGGGACATATTCGATACAAACAGGTTCCTTACATTATTCTACAATCTCTGGTAGTCTGCATTATGGAAATGAAAGAATGGATCTGTAAACTCGAGGGAATTTCACCATAAAATTCCTTTTACCAGAAAAAATAAGAAGGTTTATGGAATCATCAACCTGCATCCACCGTTTTGAGTCCTTACTTAACAAGTTACCGTTTTTTCACAGACAAGAATAGAATTTTTTTGGGATCACTCTCTGTCATACAAACCTGATGATGACAGTTGTGGGTTCTGATTTGCCTATTTTATAATAACTCTTAGAGATAAGTGAATGCAGTTTATCTTCTACTCTGCAGAGCACGTTTTGGTATCTGTCAGGCAATATTTCATCAAGATCCTGGTTCAGACTATATCAAGAATGACAGCTGGATGAATTCTGGGTGGGGGTTCATTCTTGATAAACATATAATTCATGTGAAAGCCCCAGAAGCACTGCTTTTCCTCATATGATGGCACCTCTGGTGTGAACTATCATGTTATGTTCCAAGATCACTTGACTCTTCAGCATTTCCTGGAACCCATCTAACCTGCGCTAACATACTGTTTAAAATAGCACCTTGTGAACACAGAACGCTGTTACAGATTCAGCAGTAAGTTAACTGGAAAAGGCAGGTGTAGGTAGGTAGGTGTCGGTAGGCCATTTAATGTACAGGCATACACACACACGCCTCCACCTACACATTTGTGAATTTGAAAGCATGCTACAATTAATACAAAGAATCTGAAAATTCTTAGTACAGTTCCGATTATTAAACAAAAAACAGCAGCATAAAAATGTCTTGAGCTGAAAAGAACTAAAATGCGCTTGCTGAAAAACCCAGGTCACTGTGCATGTGACCACAAAAAAATTTGAAAAAAACAAGGATACCTGCTCTAATTTTCACTGCCTGGGGGGTGAGTCGTCTGTTGATGTTGTCAATTAACACACTTCTCTCCTCTTCTGTCAAGTCCAGGCCATCTAAGACTGCTGGGTCTCTGAACAGACATGGCGCACAAAAAAAAAAAAAAAAAACCAAACCAAACAAAAACACATACTTGTCAATTATCATCTTTGAAGTACAGGAAATATTTAGAAAGTTGAAAAAAATATTCACAGTAGAACACAGTTGAAAAGATTAAAGTACACTACATTCATAAAACTACTTTCCTATCAAAGACAAGTTGCTGAAAAATGTTTTTGGATATTAATAAACCAACATCGTTTTTTTTTGTTTCAAGGAGAACATTAATAAAATCAGTATCTAAAAATGAAAACAGTTAAGCACCGGCAGAGAATGCACAGAATCCATGACACGATTATCCTAACAATTTACAAAGATGAAGGGGAGCTGAAAACGCCAATAACTATATGGACTTCCCATCAAATATTCTCCAAGAAAGAAACCTTTCTATGCAGACATCCTTCCATCAATACCAACTCCATCCCAAAGAACATGATTTTCACCCAGTAGTGTTTCAAAGCTTAGCATTTATGTTGATTTAAATCTTTTAATAACAACATTTTCAAGCAAGTTTTTAAAATACAGTAGCTTCTTAAAATGAAGGCAATAACCCTCCAGTGCTCAAAACACTGCAAAATTATACTAGTGAGAAGTTAAATCAGTTTCTTACATTTACTGAGTGAGGTTCTTCATACCAAAGATAACAGTATATGTTATTTTGGTTTTAAACATAAGGGTCTAATCATACACAAAATGCAATTTAAATTAGTCTCATCTCTGGAAAATAGATGCATTAATTCTCTGCTCTAAGGAACTCTGAAAAGAAAAGGGCAGTTCCACTGTGGTTGTCATAGTAGAGCACATAATATAACAGGAAATATTAATGGACATAGCTGTATTTAAATTGATCACAAAAATCATGTTCTTAGAGACCCACAATTTTGGCTTAAAGGGTCAACTTACTTTTTATTCTAACAAAAATTAATATTAAGACATATGAGACATAGACTGTTGCCTCCTTGGACAATTTAAAAGGCAATCACTTGCTTTTAGTTTCCATTGTCCTCAGAAAATATCACACAGCAAGATACTTAAAAAGGGCAAGATGGAAAACTCAAACATCTTTAGGGAAAGGTTAGAGGAGAATCCAAAAATAGATATTCACAAGAAGTGACAAGGGGAAAGTGCTTTACTAACATCTAGCTAAAGGCAATTCAATTTGGATCATAATGGCCAACAGTGTTTTGATGATTTGATCATCTGTTACTTTTAGTAAGGCATTCGAAATGAATGCTTTCACTTAAGTGCACAAATAATTCTTAAAGTAAGCTTGTTCTGAATTCTAAAAATTCACAGAAAAGAAAGTCATCTAACAGAGACTGCAAGTACATTTTTTTTTAATCAAGTACCACTAGATTAAGATGGAAACTTCAAGCTAATTTCAAAAAATGTTAGTATTTTAAAAAACAATTCAATTTTTTCACTAATTTATTTATGCTGAACCAAAAGAACATTACACCCTTAGGGATGAGAGAGGGGAATACAACAACAGTGCACACATGTAGTTGTTGATGTCCATAACTTACGAGACAGCTTGTTTGAAGGCATCATACGCTCCATAGCCTGGTCTCTTGTACTTTTCATCAAATACCCATGCTGTCCTCTGAAACAGACTCTCTAACTGTTCATCCTTGGAATACTCAAGAACTTCAGCCACATGCCTAAGAATGCTGTATACCTGGTAAAGCATAAAGCAGGTAACTCAAATTATACATATGCCTTCTTCTCAAAATGCAGTACTGCTACAAAAGATTTGAGGATAGATTTGAAGTGAAAACAATGTACGCTGGAATCTTTTAAATCATGAAGATATGAATGAGAAAACCAGATTAAGATGCACCCATGTTATAGTAATGTCAGATTCAGATGAAAAGGAAACAGATGAATAAGCAAAAGGTTCCATTTTAAAATATACCTTAGAATACATGTCCTAGGAAATGAGAGAATAAAAATATGAACATAAAAATTAAACAAACACTAAGCTGTAACTTCATATATTTGGCCTGGGCTCTCACACTTTATCCCCTTAAAACATTTCATCCAGTCTGTACAACAAGCTATGTTTAATGCACTTGCCATACTAAAAGTAAGTCATTTCCATCAATTAACCTACAGCAAATTCAACTTTAATTCAATGAACTAAGATGATCCTACATTTTATTAACACCTATCATATGATGAGACTGAAGACATTAATGCAATTCCAAATCCAGAGTATTCCTTGGACATCTGTCCTGTCTACACAACCAGTGTTACAGCCATCTCGGTGATATTCTTCTGCTCATACTTCAAAAAGCTAGAAGATCCACCTCCTCCAGCTCCACAATACTCCTAAGATCAGCATCTTGTTTCATGCATCTTCTTTTAATAGATTCATAAGGTAATGTAATAAATCCATTGCAAGGCCACTGTATGCAGGACAGTACATTCTTGGCAGTCTAAATCTACAGCAGAATTAACCAATACTAACGTGAGAAAAGTGAAATCATTTAAAGATCCGAATTCATTATGCTGTTTGTCACAATGAATGACTCAGTGCATCACACTAGCAGCCAGGCTGTATTTATAAAGGTACAAGGAACAAGAGTATTTCTAAAATATGTTCATTTTAATCTAATTGTGACATTGTTATGTCTTTACACACAAATGATAATGTGAAAATGGTTTTAAAAAAATTTCCTTTATGGTTTTTATTTTCTTAGATAGTAAAATAAACAATTATAAATCTATGAAGCACCTAAAGGACCAAGAACAGCATACATCATTAAATTAAGTTTATTACGGTTATTGCACTCAAGTTAAAGTGAAAGACCTAAACCTCCAGTAAGCCTTTCTACTAGCAACATCTCACTTGACAGTGACACCTCATAGCAGCTGCCGACATGTTTCAATAAAGCTTTAACTGAACTCACCAATATCAGAGGTGCCAATATGTTTTGGCTTTACCACAATTTTTTGAAATCATGCTGGTCATCACTGTTAACACTCAAAAAGGAGAGGTTCTATTTCTCCTTTTCAATTATTTGGAAGACCAAAATCAAAAACTTAGAATTTTCATTTTCATAAGCAAGCAGAAGATACTAAAAGTAGGTTTCACTCTCTCTTTACAGAGACATGCACATATACATACATGACTGTGCAACTGACAGCATATCAAGGGCACATGCATGAACAGACGGATCTAGTGCTGGGCAGTATAACCAAAATTCTATATCACTGTATTTTTCAAAATTATACCAGTTTCACGGTATTCAACTGTATTTTTTCCCCATGCATGAGTGGATGTTAACCACATTTTCCACTGCAATTACTGCAGTAGACTGGCTAAGAATAACCTATTCCACTGTCATAAGCATTGTACAAAAAAACATTTTAATGTGCACACAAGTGCTAATACAGGTTTGCATGGCCCCATAAAGTGATAGTTTTCAAGGGGGTGGCACTAATGAAGAGAAGGAATCACATTGCATGACAGTTGCAGTCAAAATATAGAACCATTTAATTGAACAAATTTTGCAAACAACTTAAACTATAATTTTGACAACATATTTTTAACCAACCATATTCAGAGGTGCTTGTCAAAGTTGTATTGCACTGAACATGTCTTAGAAAAGGAATAAATAGTAAATATTATTTGTAAACCAACTACACTTTCTGTTAATGTTAACAATCTCTGTCCACTGACTCAAAGTGACATTTAAACAACTTTACCATCATTAAACTGCATAATAGTTAAACTAATAAATAACAACAATAAAATAAACAGTGCAACTTCTAGTAATAATAATATTACTTCAAGACTTCAAGCCCAGGTGCATTACACAGTATTCACCAAATAAAAACAAAATAAAATAATACAAGTGCAACTAGGTAAGACATCTTTACCAACTGAACCCTTATTAAGGCAAATTACATTAATATGGACCTTGCTTCAAGCTAAGCTATATACATAAATAATAAAACTGCAACTTGCACTTATAATGATATTTGTGCTATAGCCCTACGGAAGTGCATTAGGGCCACGGTGAAGAAAAAAAAAACTATATGTCTAGAATAAAGTCGACATGTTGACTTTATTGTCTACATTTCCACTTTAATCTCGACACTTATGTCGAGATTAAAGTTGACATTTCCACTTTATTCTCATAGTTTATTTTGTCATTAAAATAGAATATCTATAACTTCTTTTAAAATGTACACATTTTATTTTATATGACTTGTCTATTTTTAACTTGTAATCTTTTTTTAAGCTTTATTGGATCTAGGCTGAGTGACTTGTTTTTTTCTCGTCATACACATTTCATTGTATGTTGACCCTGTGTTAACCTATATATGACAAATAAACCTAAACCTAACCTAGAATGTCATAAACTAAACTTCATCCTAAAATCAATGTTTAATTTGCTAGATTTTCTCAAACCCCGTCATAAGTTAATGTAGCACATTAAATGCTTTGTGTTAAGTGTTCCCTGACCCAGTTATTAATCGCTACGCGCTACTTAAACTGACTTCCTCTTCACTAAGAGGAGGCACAGGCAGGGATCGCCGCACAGAACACATTCACTTCATGATATTCCTGCTCTCTGAAAATTTAGAATGCTAAGATCAATACTTGATATTATTTTCTTGATGAAATGCATTAAAGCAGGTATTAAACGTGCACGGTACTGAGGCAGTAGTACTGCTCCCTTGCAGTAAGAGATCCCCAGGTGTATGTTCAGTATAGAGAACTTTATGGCAGGTGTGACAAGACTCCAAAAAACTGAAAGTATGAATGGGTATCAAAATGGTTTAAATAAAATATTGTGTAAATGTTGGGTTCATGATCTGGTGGTCAGAGACATGAACACAGAATTCAATGGATGTTCATCTGAGTGGGCTTTCTTTATTGCATGCATGCTGTCTTTGTCTGACGTACCAAACCCCCAGTTCCTATCCTTCCTTTTTCTTTCTCCACATAACCAATGATCACACGATAAATGTCTTTGTGAAATTAAAACTAGCTATAAACTTAGACCACGGAGCGTTCAGAACTTTAAAAAAAATCTTCGTTATACATGTTTAATTATGCCATCCATTCAGGGTAGCGCCCATCCCAGCAAGCATTGTGTGCGAGGCAGGAGCACATCACAGGGTGAATACGAGCAACGCATACACTAGCAGGGTCAATACAGCATAACAAAATCCCACATTCTACATGACTTTGAAAGGAAACTGCACGACGAGTAAACCTACCAGAACAACATGCAAATTCAAGGCAGGGAACACCCCCTCGCTGCGAGGCAGTAGTACAACCTCCACGCCACCGTGCCCCCACATGATTAATACATTTCATCATGAAAATTATATCAAGTATTTATCTTAGCATTCTAAATGTTCAGGGAGCAGGAATATCATGAAATTAATGTATTCTGTGTGCTGCCTGCACCTCCTCTTAGTGCAAGAGGAAGTCCGTATAAGAAGTACGTAGTGATTAACATGGCTCGGGGAACACTTAACACTAAGCATTTTATGTTCCAAATTACTTATGATGGGGTTTGAGAAAATCTGGCAAATTAAATATTCATTTTAAGATGAAGTTTAGTTTACGATATTCTACTTTAATGACAAATTACGAGAATGAAGTCAACATATTGACTTTAATCTCGACATAAATGACGAGAATAAAGTAGAAATGTTGAAAATAATGTCAACATGTCGACTTTATTCTCGTCATAAGCATCGAAATTAAAGTGTAAACGTCGGGAATAAAGACAACATGTCATCACATTATTACACAGTACCCAGGTACATTACACAGTACTGAAAAAAAAAAAACACGTACAACTTGGCTTGCAGTATTATCCAGTAGTACAGAAACAGTATTCACAAATTTGAACATAATGGTTCATATCCGACCTTTTAAACCAAAGTATCTCTAGACAACAGACATGGCTCCTTCTTCTGTGTCATCATATTCAACTTTATCGTCTGCTACAGCTTCAGTTTCAGAATGTTCTCTGTCCATTTTCAACATTCAATACCTCCACTAACGCACGTACTCCGTTGCATGCGTGTTTAGCGGTGTAGCAGGTCCCCTCTTAAACAGTTTATCACTGCATCACGTTCCGAACGTTGTTTAGGCTATTTAAACTGTGTTGCGGTATAAAAAAAATCCATATCATAACAAAAATAAAAAACGATTTTTGGTATGAACTGGTATACCGTCCAGCACTAGACTGATCTTTACACACTAGAAAAGCTAGCTGTTTACATAACATTCACTTCGTTGAAACTGTGTACCTAATAATTATCCAACCAAGATGGCAAGCCATTTACAAACCCGTGCCCAGTTATAACATTTACCACTTCCAAAGAGGCAGCATACGTACACCATGGTACAGTGTTTAAAAAGAAGACTATGTCAAAGTGAAGTATTCAAGTTCTACATTTTTTCTAAAGCTGACTAATTACTTGATTGATATAAAAGTAACAAGCATCAGCATGGATCAACAAAAGCATGTTTACTCCTTAAAAAATATCATTTTAAAATAAATTAATAAGTTATTTCTGATAAACTTAGTTTATCATCAATTTTCCATCCATGTCTGTGACAAATCCATGTCTTGCCACACAAATGTAATACTATTTATATCTCAAAACAGTAATAGTAATCACAGACAAAGCACTGCTCAAATTAATGCTTTTTCAAAGGACCTTCTACAAAAATAAACAAAACTCATGAATATAATTGGCACATGTAGTACATGCAGTAGTAAACCTCACTTGCAATATTCATTGAACAAAATATAACAGATTTTAATAATAATATTGTTCTTTTGACCCAAGTAACTGCCCTTCAGCACTTTTGCCTTTAACCTGTTTTTTCTTTAACTAAATCAAGCTGTTGAAATGTAACTTTTTCCCTCTGGGATACAGGAAGCATTCATGTGGAAAAAATTACACTATTTAGTATGAGTTCTAAGCAGGTATGGAGTATATTAAGGGATTAATGCAAACATAAAATCAGGTCTTGCAAGACATCTGACTGCTGAAGCGCAGACATTCATTTCAAGTTTAAAATAAACAGGATGTACTAGAAATCTATTCTGTACACAGCTGTTCAGGTATTTATAGATTCCTTAGCCTGTCACTTTTTCTGTGCCCTCCAGCTAGTTAATTTGCCCTATTGTTCTTACCTCTTTCCTTTCCTCTGCTTCTGGTCTTATTCCGCTGTGGCTCGTTTTGTCCTAAGTTAATTGTGTTTAGGACTTTTAAGGTAAAAGTTTTATTTAATTCATTTTGCAACTATTCTCAAAAAAACATTTCCTGATAGGAAATCAGATTAACACTAGAATTATCAGAGCCTACGAAAAAACTTGTAGATCCGGCCCACCTTAAATCGCTTCTTAAAACCGTTCTCACCTCTCCGCCAGCGTCTTTTGTCATCTAAATGTACTGATAAAGACAAGCTGCCAGCAGCCGGCTATTCCATCCCCCCAACGACTTTGAACGTAAACGAGCTTTTCCCAGCTCATGCCTTGAATGATTATCTGGGAGTGAAGTGGAGTTTTAGAGTAGAAATAATAGATTGTTATTTGGAACACACGCATTTCATATGTGTTGCATCTCTACAGTAATCTGTGTAAACACATTGTTAAAACAGAAACGTTTTATATATTCTAGTAGCAAATGACAAAATGTAGGCATAAACTATATAATGTATGAAGCCTGAAGTCCAAATATCAAAGAAACACTTTCACAAAAGGTACAAAAAAAAAAGCCACCACCAAAAAAAGCCGCCTTAGTGTGCGACATTGACACGCGTTAGCTATCATTGCTTCCGTGGCGCAACAGTATCAGTCGCTGACTGGGTATCAGAAGGTCATGAGTTCGATCCTGCACAACTCACTTTTGAGAAGTGTTCTTATTTTCACTATTTTAGAATAAAAAGATACATTTGATTTCAGTCTGTAACAGCCGGTGTAATTTATGATATTTGTAAAGGTTAGCTATATTTTTTTTTTTAAATTCACTTTTCATCGTTTCAGTCGCGTTCAGGATCCTTCCCTACCGCCCCCCACCTGACACTGCTGTTTTCACATGAAGACGCGCTATAGTTCTGCAGTGTATCACGATACATACGACCGCGTGTTTTTTTCCCCCAATATTGCCAGTCCCCACGTGTTGCTGTATGCTGTTTCTTTTGTACTCCAGGACATGCAGAGGAAAGCATAGTAAAGAGAAGTAACTTCAGCGCTATATGCAATCATCAGACACTCCCCATCTGATGCTGTTTTCACATAAAGACGCGCTAAAGCTCTGCAGTGTACTTGTGACTGCATTGTCGTACCAATGCTTGTGAACTGAAGTGTCTGCATGCACTTTTCGTGGCATTATACGTGTATTTTTTGAGCATGTCCATGTAACTCAAACACAGGAACATATGTTGATGTAAAAGTATAACAAAACAAGTGCACTTTTATTCAAGACTATAACCAAAGAAAAAAGAAAGCAAGTTACAGTAGGAGGTTGATATGATAGCTTGCGTGGTGGAATGCTAAGAACTGCTGATTTCCATTCCGTGCTATATAACTGTTAACATTTGAATCTGATGATTGCATATAGCGCTGTCTTATTCAGTGTGTGCAAGAACATGCAGGTGGCCAGTTGCTGAGTGCAAGTTGCTGAGTGCTACAACGCACATTTTAAAAAAAAGAGACAAATATATGTGACGTTTTGAAGAAATCATTTTATGACGCGAATAGTACCAATCAGAAAAGATCGTCTAAGTAATGCAATATTATTTGAAAACGAACAGCGTCAGATCGGGTGTGAAGTTATACTGGCGCTGTTTGAGTCAGATCAGAAGCTGAATAAGCTGAAAAAGGTCCTGTTCTGACTCTAAGTAAAAAAGCATGAATTAATCAACAGAAATAACCGCGATTGACATTTTAAAGTTAACGATTTACAGTGCATACCAATTTATAAATTCAATGTTTGTTTGAGGAAATAAAGAACCACTTTCTTCAAAGCTGGGAATCGAACTCACGTCTCTGTAGCACGGTAAGGCAGCTGAGCTCCAAGTCAGCAAACCGTAGCGTTAAGCCACGGAAGCTTTTGTATCAGCCTTGAACCTTTTATGAAAGTGTTTATTTGATGTTTGGACTTCAGGCTTCACAGATTCTATAGTTTATGCCTACATTTTGTAACATTTATTACTAAAATATGAAAAAGTTTCTGTTTTAGCAATGTGTTTACACAGATTACTGTAGAAACGGAACACGCATGAAATGCATGTATTCCAAATAGCGATCTATTATTTCCATTCTAAAACTCCAGCAGTTCAGTCACTCCCAGATAATCAAACAAGACATGAGCTGGGAAAACTTAGTGAACGTTCTGCGACGGTGGGGGATGGAATAGCCGGCTGCTCGCTGCTCCTCTTAGTCGGCACATTTAGAAGACAAGAGAGGTGAGAATGGTTTTAAGGTGGGCCAGATCTACGAGTTTTTTCATAGACTCTGGTAATTCCAGTATTAACAAAGAGATGGAGCATAAAACTCAACTATGCTGAGCTCAAACTGATTTGCTTTATGCCAGTTTCTCTGAGCATTTTGAAGGCATTTAATTTGTTAAACCATTAACTAAATCTCTACAGAAATCCCAATAGCATAAACTTATTCAGTTCTAAGTGCAGGATTTCAGAGTCACCAATAATCATAATAATTTAAATAATCATATGAAGAATATATTAACTAACCTTAATCTAAATGAAAGCTCTGCACTAATTAAAAGTGGTTTGCTTCTGGCCTAGGTTTTTCAAATTTGGAACCCACAAACATCCAAAAAATAAAAGTGAACAAAACTAAAACGAGCCTTTGATACACTCATGTATTTTACAGTCATGTATAATTTTGAGGCAAATGCATTTATGAAGCACTGACTTACAGTTTTGGATTTTGTAAACTTGTCTTCACATTTGATGGCTTCTTCAGGTGAAACTCTTCTTTTTGATAAGTCAATATAACCTAGCAAAAATTATAACATATACTCACCATTAGACCATAATACAAATTTTCACCATTATTAGAAATACAAATTTTCACCATTATTAGAAATACTCAAACATTTGTTAACGATCAAGGACACACACAAATGGACACGTGAATAGGTTACACATTTCAGAAGAGTCACAGCTCCAATGCCTTAAAAATTAATTCTCAAATTTACTTTAGACATATTCTAACCTCTGCTGAATTTCCAGATCTTCTATAATGATAGGTAAAAGAAATCTTAATTAAAATCTATTTAGGAACATCTTTTCATATGCATCAAAACAAGTACCAATGCTGTTATGTCTTTCCAAAATTATTAATTTACTGCATTTTTTACAAAATTATTAATATATTGTATCTATCAATAAAACAAAAAGATGCTTAACTTGTTATGTCTAACTCTTTAATGAGGAGGAAAAAAGAACGAGTTAAAGAGATGAATAGACAAAGATTCTAGGTCACTAAATTCTGACTAATTGTACATTTCAGCATTTGTGTCATCTGTAATAAAACTCCTAAAAGGAACTAGCTGTGAAACTATGTCTAGAAAATAAAAAGAGCACCATTTTAACACTCATTATTCAGTGCTGATATATTGGAATGTTCACTAATTGCAAAATCTAACTCACTGTGACAATGAATGGAGTGGACAGCAGGACACAAGGGAGCAGGCAGGCTCTACAAAGCAGTTCTTCTGAGTCAGAGAAAAGCTTGCAGACTGATATGTGCTATTTCATTACAGTTCAGTTTAGTGCTGTCACTATGCCTATAATAATTCAAAATATCTCCTCAAAACACTTAACAAACATTCGCAAGTTATGAATGAGACTTCTCACCTGTTCTGCCACCCTATACAATGTAATAGTTACAAGGGACGTTCAAAAAGTTTCTGCACTTTTTTTTTTTTTTTTTACTCTATTCATTAAGAGTTTCAAAAACAAATGACATCACCTTTCTTCATAGTCACCTTCCTTTGCGATGCAATTTTCCCAGAGTCGTACCAACTTTGTAATGACATCAGCAAAAAATGAGCCACTGATGCACCACTGCTTTCACATCAGGCTTCTTTCTTCATTCCCTGTGGTCGAGGATGTAGTTGGACGTCCAGAGCGCTCTGCATCCATCAAACTAGTATGCTCATTTTCAAACATTTCAATCCACTCATAGATAACTCTACGAGAGAACTTTATCCCCATACTGAGCACACCTGCAGAGATTAATTTGTGCTCCCTGCACACCTTCTGGCCACAAAAAGCGTATGACAAGAATGCTGTTCCTCTTTGGTGCCATTTATAAGTTTTGCAGCCATCTTCACCACAGGGTGACAACTCTTATATTAAACTGTAAGGGCAGATGGTTTGCCAGACAGAACTAGTCACATGACACTCTAAGACACGACCAATTACTAATCCTCCCGCCTTCACCGTTTCCAACGAAAATATAGAAGTGTAGAAACTTTTTGAATGACCATCGTATCTTCATATGAGAACAGAAATGTTTTACAAACATGATATAATTTACATATAGCAGTGTCTAACACCACTAATATATGATTTATACAAAACACAGTTGTTGCAATGTGTGAGTACAACCAAGAAAAAGAACATGACAAATCTGATGATCCAGTGCACTTTGTTTTTTTCCAACAAAAAAGCACTACATGCCAATGTTTTAAACATTTTATAACCTCTTCCAGTTAACATGATGACCTTTTTCACTAAATATCTGACAATTTAGTCTAAAAATGTATTTTTTCTGCAAAAGTAGGTTAAGCATCTTTGTTTAGAAGGTCAGTGTTCTTTCTTATTGAAATCTGAATTTAAAATAAATGTTGGTTTATATTTCTCCTGATACAGCTTCCCTATAGAAACCATACTGCCACCAAACGGCAGCGTTCATGTATGGTCTTACTGTATGGTATAAAGCAATGTTTTTCAAACTGGGAGCGGTGTGTGAAAGTCCAAGGCAATCCTGGCAAAGTTGACATGTAACCAAAAAAAAAAAAATCAATTTTTTAGATTGTCTTTAGATTACCTCACATAATTTTAAAATAAAAATACAGGCACAGTAGACCTCCACGAAGTCTTCGCAGATTTTTATTAATTGTTAGCAGAAAGCGCAAATATCCTACGCAACTTTTTATGGCTTTCTTCGTGGCAATACAGTGCTGTAGAGAGAACAGGAAGCAACAGCCAAGGGAAACACGGTTTGGGATGGTGAAAGTAGCCAATCCCAGAGCGTTATTCATTTCTCCTTGCTGCTGATTGACTGCTGCCCTGTGGCGCATCTCCAGCTGAGTGTCCTTGTGTTTTCCATTTTGTTATTGTATTCATTTTGTTATTCTTAAACACACAAGATGTTGCCGAAATGCCCTGCATCTTCTAATGCTTCTGGTACTTAGCCTAAGCGCCAGAAGAAGTTTAAAACACTCCAGGAGAAGGTTGAACTACTGGATTTGCTCCAGGAACTAAAAAGTTATGCTGCAGTAGCACACCACTACGACATTAATGAAAGCAACACACGTTACATAAAGAAGAACGAAGCAGCGATCTGGAGTACCGTATATGTAAGTTTCTGTGATAGTGCCAAAAAGGTAATGACCGTAAGGAATAAAAATATCGTCAAGATGGAATCTGCCTTGGCATTGTGGATCACCGACTGCAGGAAGAAGAACATCCCCTTGGACGGTAACAGCATCCGTGAGAAAGCACGGAAATTGTACCAGCAGTTCGCTACAGGAGACAATGTAGCAACTTCCAATCACAATGTCCCTGAAACCTATAAAGAAAAGCCAGCACGAAACCTCACCAGAAGAAGACCCATCCAAAGATACGACTCCTCCTGAAGCGCCTGAAGAAGAGGCGCCACACGAAAAGTTTTAAATTCTCTTTATAGTACAGCACAGCTACTTCATCATCATCATCATCATCAATATCATTCATCATTGGCGAGTATCCGTACATTTTACTGTATTGTAATTAAATGAAATTATTATGTATTTACTCTACTTATAACAAAGAAAACGACAGCACATACCAAAGAAAACGCACTTGCGTGAATTACAGTACGTATAGCGGTAACATCGGTATTTTACATTTCAGCATCGCGGGAGACATAGCAGTAGCAGTACAGTACTGTACAGTATACAGGTTTACCTTTACATTCTGTTTTTAGGTAATGTATTAAGCCGAGTTTGCAATGAAATTAAAGTGTTTTGGGGGCATACTGTATTTAGGGTTTAAACTATAAAAATAGGCATTTAAAAGGCATTTCTAACCACGTCCAAAAGTTGTGTTTTTTCACAATTCGCGGGTGCTCTACGAACGTAACCCCTGCGAATTTCGCGGGTGTACTGTAAACTCAAAAATTCAATTGCTGCAGAAGACTAGTTCTTTATTTTTTAAACGTGTGTGGGTCATGAGCTGCTATCAGGTGGCATTTGAGGGGGAGGGAGAAAATAAAAATAGGCTTAAAACTTGGCTTTAAAAGGACTCTTGGTTTGATAGCAGCCAACTCAGAATCTGCGTCATTTCAGTCTCACGTTTCTCCTGCTGTGAGATTCAACTCCTGCATCTCCCACACCTGTTCTCTTCTCTGTCCACTGCTTGTACCGCATTGAAGTCTCCCACTAATTACACTGGCTCAGAGCTAACAGATCCCTCTTGCTAACCATCTCTTTGAGCTGCTCCATGCCAGGATGAAAACTAAACATTCATCATGCGCCAAATTTGTTGAATGTTTGCAAAAAAGGCTATCTCAGGTAAGTTTTCCCTTTCTCATCGCACTAAAAGCTATGGTAAGCTCTTTTTGTCTAACACTTTTAGAAACTGATAAGCTATAACAGGAGAATAAATAATGAACAACTAAGACAAATGTTAATTAATAATAAATTCCATGTACAGTATCTACCATTTCATTTTAGTCTTACTAAGATAAATTAACAGTGGAAAGCTTTTGTTTTGGACAGAGTTTGTAATGTTTGGTAATCTTTGTCCTTCCTTAAAAAAAGCAGGACTGGACTGAAGGTAGAAGCAGAACTGTTCTTAAAGTTAACAGTAACTTGACAATGACAAAAATACGCAAGACAACAAAAAAATGACAAGTGTCTGTGCACCTCTGTGTCTATCTGGTAGCTAGGGTTAGGAAAATTAAAAAAAAAAAAAAAAAAGACTAAACATATAAAAGGGTAAAAAAATTTTAATAAAAATGCCAAATAAGTAACAAAATTGGGGTGGAGTGGTGGCTCTGAGGCTAAGGATCTGCGCTGGTATCCAGAAGGTTGCCGGTTCGAATCCCCGTCACTGCCAAAAGAGATCCTACTCTGCTGGGCCCTTGAGCAAGACCCTTAACCTGTAACTGCTCCAGGGGCGCTGTACAATGGCTGACCCTGCGCTCTGACCCCAAGGGGTATGCGAAATCTAACAAATTTCTAATATGAGAAATCGTATAAGACGAAATAAAGAACAAACAAAAAAAAAAAAAATAATTGATCTTATCTGCCTATTCTGTTGTCTCACGTTAACTGCCAGCAACAGCAGAATTGTAGGAACTTTCTTACACCTGCTTGGGCCACATGAAAAAGGTTTATAGCTGTAATGCTAATGACCAATAATTGTGTGATGGGCAATGGGTGAGTGAAAATAACCATAAATCGAATTGGACATCGGGAAACCAGACTCCAATGTGATTAGGCTGGAGTCGCTAAACCAGACCAATGCAGTAGTGAACACCACTGCATTTTCCCAGAAAAATGCTTCAACTGTAAGAGTGGTCAGTTTGACAAGTGACACCGAGAGGTGAAAACACCACAAGAGAAAGGGAATCGCGTATGATTATGCCAGATCAAATGGACAACCTATGCATCAAATAGAAAGGATGAGATCTACATTGATTACTTAGATTTGAAGCCATCTTAGATAAGTAGCGTAGCTGGTGATCCTATAAAACAAAATACATTCATAGCCATGAAGAATGCCCAGCCTTCACACTGAGTTATTTTACTCTTATTTTTGACCTGAAGTCATATACAGCTGTATCATTTTTGTAGTTCAAAAGGATCAAAATTTTGAGCTTTCATTAAAACAAACTATTGTTCTTACATCAAAAATACCTCATTAAAAAGGTATATGTATGAAAAATAAAGCCACACAACCAGAGAAAACTAATTGTTTACAATCCACAAATTAAAAATTAGGTGGACGGATGCGAGTTAAGAAATCCAACTTTTAGTTGTACCTAGTAAGAGTTTAGTACTTAATTTAATAATGAGAAAAAAAAAGTCAATTCCTGAAGGAGGTGATCCAAAATAAAAGGTTAAGTACGCTGGCTCAGGGATGATCTGTGATATTTGATTACATAAGTGTTAATAGTCTGCTATACTTAAACATTTTCTTTGATTAATAGGTCTACCATTATACTGTACAAAATCATGTAGTGTGATCACTGCTATCATTAATCAAGAGCCAAGACCATGCTCCGTTTTGCAGCATTGGCTTTACATTAGTGGGGGGCTTTAACTTGAAACTTAAAAAAATATATAAATGTTTTTCTAATAGTGAAAGTACTCTTTCATTTGGGTACTTTGTGGCACGGTACAGCCATTTTCATATAACAGAAATACGAAAAAAGTGGATTGGTGAGATCACTTGTCTAGTTTTGAGCTGGTACTTTTTTCTATTAAAAAAATTTCCAGACCGACATTTATGTGATGAATCACTGGTCAGCAGCAGCAGTATATGGATTCCAAAGAAAGGTCCCTAACACTTTAAGCAAGAGAGAAATCTCTCCTGCACAAAACAGCCTTTTAGATGTTATAAGCATCTTCCTGGGACAAAAGGCCACTCTCTGCACTCAGCATCACCACCTCATTAGGTCTGTTGTACATTTTACTGACAGACCATGTTCAACTGGCCAAACACATGGCACTGCAGAAAAACCTAACAAGTACTTACATGGGGTTTATGAAGGATATCATGCACAATACAGACAGGCAAGCCAAAGTTAGCACAGGTGAATTCAAGTGACACTGTGCAAGGCTGTTTAGATTTTATGAATGGTTAGTAATACTTATTCAGGTTAACACTAGAATTACCAGAGCCTACGAAAAAACTCGGCCCACCTCTCCATCAGCGTCTTTTGTTCTGTAAATGTGCCAATAAAGACAAGCAGCCTACTATTCCATCCCCCCATCGCCGCAGAACGTGCACAAAGTTCTACCAGCTCATGCCTTGATTATCTGGGAGTGAAGTGCTGGAGTTTTAGAGTGAAAATAATAGATTGTTATTTGGAACAAGTGCATTTCACGTGTGTTCTGTTTCTACAATAATCTGTGTAAACACATTTTTAAAACAGAAACGTTTTTCATATTTTAGTAATGAATGACAAAATGTAGGCATAAACTATATAATGTGCGAAGCCTGAAGTTCAAAGATCAAATAAACACTTTCATAAAAGGGTCAAGGACGATATAACAGCTTCCGTGGCGTAGCGGTAAGAATTGTTGATTTATAATTAAGAGTCCACGGATTTGATCCTGACTGCCTCCTGTATTTACCATTTTCAGTGTTGAGCTGCTCTTATTGTTATTCTTATACAGTAAACACATACATTTGATTTGTGTCTGTAACAGCCGGTTTACATTTGAAACTGGGAATAACTGTAGATGCGAGTGGTGTTTTGAGGCAATGAAACTGGACATTCTCTGATCTGGATGGGTAAAAGCTGACACACAAACACTGGTGAATCTGCCTTCTTCGTACGCCATTATCACTTGATTTTTTTTATTCAGTTTTATTGAGTGTTCTTGCTTACGCTGAATTAGTATGCACCTTATGGTCCATGATGTCAAAGCCGCACTGACAAAAAACAGAGACATAGGTATATATGATATTTGGAATTATTAATTGTATGACCTGTATAGTACATTTCGGAAAACATTGTGGCACTGAAGCAACATTATTCATATTCATTCGCATAACATCTTGCGATTGTAATCAGTGGCTGCATGTTTTTTTTTTTTCTTTTCTTTCCCCAATCTTGCCAGTCCCCACATGTTGGTGTATGGTGGCGTTTCTTTTGTACTCCACAACATGCAGAGGAAAGAATAGTACAGAGAGGTCAGTTCAGCGCTATATGCAATCATCAAATTCAAATGTTAACAGTTCATATACACACAAGGACCGTCCTTCCTACATTTACGACGTGTTCGTAGAGGGAGAGAGTGAACGTGACTAAGAGAATAAGACTGAAAAAAAGCTAACTTTTAGAAATGCCATACATTTACAGCTGATCTAACGCTGTTTGTTTTCAAATAATATTGCATTAGGGCGACGATGTTTTCTGATTGGTACTATTCAGGTCATAAAATAATTTCTTCAAAATGTCACATATATTTGTCTGTTTCTTTTTTGCCTGGTGCTGCGTTGACATCGTGCACCAGAAGGTGGGAGATTATTCAGTGCGGCAGGAACATGCAGGAGACCAGTTGCTGTGTGCTATAACAAGCTTGACTTGGTGGCAATCAACGCACATGTACTGTAGAAGGCATGAACGGGGGCCACTGAGAAAAGAAGAGTGTTCATGGCTCACCTTGCAGAGGAGCTTCATCGTCACTTCTTACAAGAAAAGGCGATGGATAAAGCAAAAGAGGATGCAACATCGACAAGTTTCTGTTCCAAGACCGCCGCTTCCCGAGCTCCTTCAGTGTAATAGTAACCACAGCACAGAGATAAGTGTGTGCATTGCAACAGGTACACGTTGTAAATGTAGAAAGGACTGTCCTTGGGTGTGTGGGAACTGTTAACATTTGAATCTGATGATTGCATCTAGCGCTGAACTGACCTCTCTGTACTATTCTTTCCTCTGTATGTCCTGGAGTACAAAAGAAACACCCCCATGCACCCAAAAGTGGACACTCACAAGATCGAAGAAAAAAAAAAAAACATGCAGTCACTGATTACAACTGCAACATGTTATGTGAATGAATATGAATAAAATGAATAATGTTACATCAGTGCCATAATGTTTTCTGAAAAATGTACTATCTTCTTCTTCTTTTGGCTCCTCCCATTAGGGGTTGCCACAACAGATCATCTTCTTCCATATCTTTCTGTCCTCTGCATCTTGCTCTGTTACACACATCACCTGCACGTCCTCTCTCACCACATCCATAAACCTTCGCTTAGGCCTTCCTCTTTTCCTCTTCCCTGGCAGCTCTATCCTTAGCATCCTTCTCCCAATATACCCAGCATCTCTCCTCTGCACATGTCCAAACCAATGCAATCTCGCCTCTCCGACTGTCTCCCAACCATCCAACTTGAGCTGACCCTCTAATGTACTCATTTCTAATCCTGTCCATCCTCATCACACCCAGTGCAAATCTTAGCATCTTTAACTCTGCTACCTCCAGCTCTGTCTCCTGCTTTCTAGTCAGTGCCACCGTCTCCAACCCATATAACATAGCTGGTCTCACTTCCGTCCTGTAGACCTTCCCTTTCATTCTTGCTGATACCCATCTGTCACAAATTACTCCTGACACTATTCTCCACCCATTCCACCCTGCCTGCACTCTCTTTTTTCACCTCTCTTCCACAATCCCCATTACTCTGTACTGTTGATTCCAAGTATTTAAACTCATCCACCTTCACCAACTCTACTCCCTGTATCCTCACCATTCCATTGACCTCCCTCTCATTTACACACATGTATTATGTCTTGTTCCTAATGACCTTCATTCCTCTCCTCTCTTGAGCATATCTCCACCTCTCCAGGGTCTCCTCAACCTGCTCCCTACTCTTGCTACAGATCACAATGTCATCAGCAAACATCATAGTCCACGGGGACTCCTGTCTAATCTCTGTCAACCTGTCCATCACCATTGTAAATAAGAAAGGGCTCAGAGCCGATCCCTGATGTAATCCCACCTCCAACTTGAATGCATCCGTCACTCCTACCGCAGACCTCACCACTGTCACACTTCCCTTGTACATATCCTGTACAACTCTTATGTACTTCTCTGCCACTCCCGACTTCCTCATACAATACCACAGTTTCTCTTGAGGCACCCTGTCATATGCTTGGTCCAGGTCCATACATTTTCCGAAATGCACCATATGGGTCATAAAATGAGTTATTCCAAATATCATATATACCTATGTCTCTGTTTTTTGTCAGTGCGACTTTGACATCATGGACCATAAGGTGCATACTAATTCAGCATGAGTAGGAACACTCAATAAAACTGAATACAAAAAATTAAAGTGTCGGTGAGATACGAAGAAGGCAGATTCACCAGCATTTGTGTCAGCTGTTATCCCTCCAGATCAGAGAATTTCCAGTTCTATTGTCTCAAAACACCACTCACATCTACAGTTATTCCCAGTTTCAGATAAAAAGATAACCGCGTCAAATCTGTGGGGGGTGGGGGTGTTGTATCATGACAGAGAATAAAAGTGAAAAAAAAAAAAAAAAAAAAAACGCTTTTACAAGTCCTATAAATGTACACCGGCTGTTACAGACACAAATCAAATGTATGTTTTTATTGTATAATATTAACAATAACAGTAGCTCACTACTCAAAACGGTAAACTTGCCGGAGAGCCAATTTCGAACTCACAACCTCTGGATTATAAATCTGCGGATTCTACCGCTACACCACAGAAACGGTCGTATTATTCTTGCACCTTCTGTGAAAGTGTTTATTTGATATTTGGCCATCAGCCTTCACACATTATACAGTTCATGTCTACATTTTGTTATTTATTACTAAACCATAAAAAACGTTTCTGTTTTAATGATGTGTTTACACAGATTGTTGTAGACAAAAAACACATCACATTATTTCCTCTTACAATTCTGGGTAGCTCACTCCCAGATAATCAATCAAGGCAGGAACTGGGAGAACTTCTTGCCCGTTCTGAGGTGGTGGGGGGGGATGGTATAGCAGGTTGCTTGCTGCTTGGGCTTATTGACACATTCAGAAGACAAAAGACGCTGACGGAGAGGTGCAAAGGGATTTAACGTGGGCCGAATTTACGAGTTTTTTCGTTGGCTCTGGTAATTCTAGTGTTAACAAAGCCTCACCAAAGTATAAGGAATTTGCAAGTTTGGGTCCCCGGCTTTGTGGCTAGAGAAATTGTTAAGAATAAGTTATTTCACAAAGACAAGTAAACAATAAAATGCTTCTTTTTCTCTTATCCAGTTATCCTAAAGAGAACTACATACCTTTTTCTTTATCTACTCTGATAACAACAACGCACTCATTTCGTCCAATGCGGATAAGCTTGTTAATGGAGCGAATACGTCTTCTGGAGAGCTCACTGAGAAGAATCATGCCTTCAATGTTGTTATACTCCAGCAGGCTGACATAGGCTCCCATTTCTGCTATGGAGCGCACATTCACCATTACCACATCATCCACTTCTGGAAATTTATGTTGGTAAAACCTACAACTTAGGGCTGGCATGCTGAAAAGAGAACAAAACAGAAAAAGTTATAGTGAGTTATTCAATATTTTTCTAAAAATGGAACTTACAAGACTGTAATTATTCCCAAAAGTGAAAGTCACATCATTTAAAATTAAACTAATTATGCCCCTTCAAATGCAAAATGCGTTTGTGGGAATCCCTGACTCTTCAACTAAAAAAGTCAAGCTTCAGTATCTGGTGCAGCGATTCTCCTCTTCAATATAATCTTGACAAGCTTTTTGGAACTGGACAATAAATAATGCAGTGCTCACCTTGACCTTATTCAATGACCATTAAGGTGCTACTCATTAACCACCCTGAGCAAAAGCACTTCCTTCCAATGTTCAATTGACATTAACTTCTAGATATTCAATGTTTGGAATTGCTTTTCAGTATCTTCCATGATATTGTATATCCACTATTGTTTCCTCCTTCCTGTCCATTTTGCCTTTCTCACCTTATTCTCCTAATAGTATGACTAAAGTATTTAAGCTTCAGTTTGACTATAGATACTTTATGAGATCTAAGTAAGACTTGTGATTCTAACAGTCACCTCTGACAGTACTTGACTAGAGCATCACAGGAAATGAGCAGGACCTTCAACTAACTTATTTTATATAGAGATCTATATATATATAAAATTCTTTTCGCGTTTGAAACGGAAATTACATATGACCACGCGATATGGAAATTACGTATGAAACGGAAATTACGTATGACCACGCGATATGGAAATTACATATGACCACAGAACATATTATAATACAGGAACTAATCACTTCGTTTGTGGATGCCATTTTTATATCGTCTTTACGAATTTTTATTTGTGTGAGCATTATTTTAGTGATATTGAAAAGAAGTAAACACAAACACGCCAATCTATCCCATAGAAGTGCACCCCGCGTCGCCCTCTCCCAGCCCTCCTCTCTGGACTACAGCGCTGGAAGGACAGCATCCACATTTATCAGAATTATTTTTCTCTTAAATCACAGGCACGTGGTGCAAGGTTGTCAGGCAGAAATTTGGACAATCACATAGAAAATGTCATTTCTATACCACAGCGGTCGTATAGTGCCTTTCAAAAGGGATCTTCTACCAAGAGATGATCCAAATACATTTTAGCTGCTGTTAGTACTACTTACCTGTTGTGTTATGCTGCCTTTAAAATGTAGTTTACCCGAAACCACTCCAGTAGTGCTCAATGTATCTTTACTTCTTAAAATGTTAATGTTTTACTGTTTAATAACTTATAGACTACATTATATTTTTTTCCCTTGCACTCAGTGAGCGAAGCCACTGGGTAATCAGCTACTACTGCTATATGATATGCACAGCATGTGAACTGCTCACAGCTCCGCATCAGAGCACAAATGAGATTTGAAAATGTAGCCAAAAATACAGTGCAGTACACTAGATAGATAGATAGATAGATAGATAGATAGATAGATAGATAGATAGATAGATAGATAGATAGATAGATAGATAGATAGATAGATAGATAGATAGATAGATAGATAGATAGATAGATAGATAGATAACTTTATTAATCCCAAGGGGAAATTCACATATAATTCACAAATACTGCAAATGGTTGTTAGGTTTCTAACCAAACATAATGGTACTGACATGAAACAAGGGATACAGGCTTTTAGTCTAGATTTTCTGCATTAAATCGACTATACTTATTGTACATTAAAAATGGGTGAATGGTACAGAAATTGTAGAACTGCTTATATGTGAATCCCGCCTATTCTAAAGAACCAAATTTATTTGGAAAATTGGCTGCTAGCTATTACTTGGCCATGTGCTTGCTATTATGGAAGAATTATTTTTGACAAAATAAAATCAACAAATAAATACAGAATAAAAGTACTTTAAAAGCAACAATAAAGAAATACAGCATGAAATGTGAGTGCAAATTTGTCATGGAATACGTTTGTTCCTGTTTATTTATTTAATTTTGTCCATAATTTTCCTCCAAATGCAACATGAAATATGGTTTAATTTAAAAGTGTCACATTTCACTCCTCAAAAGTGAGAGGCCAAGCTCTGGAAAGTGCTGTTTTTGATTGGTGAATCATTTGCTGAGTGGATGTGTGAGCTTTGCTTGACCTGGGAATCCTGTAGCCCCCAAGCGAGCCGATAGCTGTGACTGCACACGTCAACTACGAGTGCAAGAAAAAGCTGCCCAGAATTTTTGTGCCAAGTGACTACTTTAATTCTTTAATCTCTAAATTCATCATTAGAAGCCTGCACCTGAAGTGTCTCCTGTAAATGTGCCATTTGACAGCCCAAGGTTTAAGTCCGGTGCACCAATGATTATCCAATTAAAACACAGCACTCGCCACAGCCTGGCCTTTCAGCTTTGACAGAGCCGTACTTTGTGTTGCATTTGGTGGAATATTATGGACAAAATGGAATGAATACATACATACATAAATAAGCAACAAAAAATATTTTGTGACACACACACACATTTAATTATCTTTTTCTTTATTTACTGTCACATTTTAGTACTTTTATTTGTGTATTTATTTAATTTTGCCAGAAATATTCCTCCGCATGTTATTACATCATTGAGCCAAGCACAATTAGTCTGATAAAAGGCCTACAAGTGCTTTTTAACTTGTAACAGGTTGCTAGATACAGAGCCACTGTCTCAACACTTTCCTATTATTACCTAAACATTTTAGTTTTCTATGAACCATATACAGTTTATGTGGGTGAGCTAGTGACTAGACTGGTAGCATAAGATGGAGATACCAGTCCATCACAATGCCAGCTCTCACACTTCAGGCCAATTCTGAGCCTTTGGTCGCTCCAACCTGCAAGCCTTTGGGATCTGGGAGGGACACCGGAATACAAAACATAAAAAGAATAATAAGAGTGGTGCAATCATTTGTGCTGTCTTTGTTGCATGTAATTTCTTGGATTTGATTCCGGCTAATTCTTGCACTGCACTATATTGTCTATTATTATCTTTATAAGACAAAACAGATGAGCAGTGACTAAAAAGAGAAATAAACAAAACAATGAAAAACTGATCAAACATCAAAAACAGACAGTTACAAAAAACATTCTCTTCAAATTTCTAACCCAAGATAAAAATTACCATTTATATTGTGAGTCTGTTATTTGTTACTAGTTAGCAAAGACCTCAAATCAATTTCGGCAGAATTTGGGAACAAACCACGAAGGAAAGGAAGGAAAACAGCACACGGCCACCACTTAAACTGATGCCACATTACATGACTTCTGGTCACTGGGTATTGCAGACTTACCAACTGCAGTTTCTGAACTTTTCAATGAACCATGTCAAATTAGCCAATTGCCTGTCATCCTCTCAGAACAGTCATGATTGACAGTTTTTCTCACAGCCAATAACAACATACTATCTGACAGAGCCAAAGCATACAAAGGGTTAACAGGAATCACAAGATCAGCTTCAGTCTCCTCCCCCATATCCCACTCTGTGATTGTACATAAAACTCGACTCATGAGGCAGACAAACTTCTGTGCTGTCTGTAAGGTCCAAAATACCAGCATCCTTTATTCCTCATTATGGCATTGTATGCATTGCACTGTACTCATTTGTTTCTCAGCTCTCCTGCACACAGAGCCCAACCCTACAAAATCAAACCCGTTTGAAGGGCAAGATGCAGACTAGTTGGAGGGAGTCGTTGGGTATGTCACATGCAACTGACTTCACAAAAGCGTGCTGCGTACTGCCTCTGACTCACTAAGATTATATAAATGAAGACAACCAAGTATTGCTAAAAAGTCGTCAAATCTGACATGGTCTTTATAGACACTAATTAACCTCTAGTAAACGCCTTTACAACATGGAAGAACATCACAGTACACAGGTGAAAAATTATTCTGACATGATGCCTAAAACCTCCAAGTGATTTTTAATGCCCCCTCTTTACTACCAGTTTTTTTTTTTTTTTAAATGTTCATTTTCTTGCTACTCAACTAATTCTAATCTAACATAGTATTTTTCTTTACTTCTTTGTAAAAGGCACTGTAACCATACCAAATGTAAAATGTGGCACAAAATACAAACTGACAGAAGAAGAAATGGCAGCACTTCTGCTCCACCTGGGGCGTCTGTTTGGAGGATTTGGCATTGACTTAAAAGTACTATTGTAGATATTTGCAACCCACCTGTTCTGCAATTGTGCTTTAAAGTACACAAACATATATTATACTTGTCAATCACCTTAGGTAGTGACATTTGATACAGATATTTGGGCTCTGCTCCTGGTCAAAAAAACTCATCTTTTGGGTTTCTAAGAAATCTCAACGAGCCCAAGATGAACAAATGTGCATGTGAGAAGTGCCATGTGCGCTGTACTAGCATCTTACAGTCCACACCTCCCTGCAGCTGCAGGCATGTGAAAAACTAAATATGCAACATGGAAACTGTTGACGCTTTCAACATACTTGAACAAGCAAACAGTAGATCTTCATGCAATCAGCACCTACAGATAAAGGTGAACTATTTGAACACATTACACCTAAAATTGACATAAATGACCATCAATGCAGATCTGCCACCTGGAAAAAGAAAACCGACCCCTCCATTTAATACTACTTCAAATCCATCAAAGTAGAACCAAGTGTTCCAGATGAGGTACCAATGATTAGAACTGCCTTGTGGAGTCTGCAGGTGGACTTTGTCCAATTTAAAGTGCGGATACTGCGGGTCTGGTGTTCTCATTGCTATTGATATGTGTGGTGTCATTATGTCAAGATCAAAGGAGCTCTCTAAGGACTTCAGAAAAAAGCCTGTGGATGCCCAGTAATCTGGGATTATAAAAAGTTCCCCTTTTTTTTCTCGAATCATTCATTCATTCCACTGTAAAGAAAAATCACTGACAAATTTCAGAGAACTGTTTATTTGTCCAGGACTGGCTGGCCCAGCAAATTCAGTCCAAGAGCCGACTGTCTGACAATAAAAGTCTCAGAGAACCCTAAATGTTTACTTTGGATATGTAGGTAACTCATAACAAAGGTTGGGTCAAAGTGCATACATCTACAATCACAAAGTGATTACACAAATATGACCTGCATTTGAGGTATGAAAGGAAAAAGCCCTTGCTGTCCAAAAATAACATCAGAGCAAGACAACAGTTTGCCATTGAACATTTAAACAAATACCAAACCTTCTGGAACAACATGCCCTAAACAGATGAATCACAGTAACAGTACACATGTTTGCGGAAACAAAACACAGCATTTAAGAAGAAGAACTTCATACCAACTGTGAAGCCTAGTGGTGGATAGATACTGATTTTGGGTTGGTTTGTTGCCTCAGGACATGGGCAGATTGCAGTCTTAAGAGTCAACTGTGAATTCTGCACCATATCAAAGTGTGCTTGAGCAGAATGTGAGGCCATCTATCCAAAAGTTGATAATAAACCAGAAGAAGGCCTTTCAATGCGATACTGATCTGAAGCACATTAGTAAATCCACCAAGGAATGGCTCAAAACAAAGAAATTAATGGTTATGTACTGGCCTAGGCAAAGCCATGATTTGACTCCCATTGAAATGTTGTGGAGGACTTTAAACAGGTAGAACATGCAAGGAAGCGCAAAACACTCTTCAAACTGAAGGAATTTTACGTGGAAGAGTTATCAAAATTTTCACGGAGTCAATGTCAGAGACTGGTGGGCTATTACACTCGCAACATAAAGCTAAAGGGGCCAAGAGCCGGCTTACTTTTACCCCAGTACACCATTATGTCTACTGATAATTTTGTTGACTAAATGATTAAAAAGGCAAACGTCCTTGTCTGTTTCATTCAGTCTACCCCTTTTACCTGTAGGCACGAGTTTGCACTAAGTATCTTCCACGGTACATCAGCACTTTCAGATAACAGATGGTTGTGTGTTGCATTGCCCAATGCATGAAAACAGCTGCACACTATGATATTCATCTGACTGCAGTTCGAAGTTCAAAATATTACATGAACTAGTATGGAATTTCAATTAGAACTAAAACTCATCTCCCAATTACGTGTTACCTCTTTATGAATACTTTTAGGGCGCTCAATAAACTAGTCTAGTTAATGACAGCTTGTAACAGGCATCATACGTCAATTGCCAGTCCAGCACACCCTGAAACGACACTAACAACTGGAATATTCACTTCAAATTTTCGTTAGTCCTATTTTGTTAAGAAAAACATGTGCTGCAAGTATTGATTTCCATAACTTCTTTTACCGTCTTGAATTTGCAACCTCGGCTTTATCCTGAAATGGTTTCAATCAATTTTAGAGTTCGCAATGTCTCTTAAAGCGTACGTGCAAAGCAACCCAGACCGAGGCGTGTGATAAAGAGCCCCCCGTGGTCAGCTGCACGCCGCCGCCGGCGGATGCTCGAGAGGCCACGGCTGTCAGCACAATCCCACTTATCCGCTCGTGAGTTTCTCGCAGAACGTGCACCCAACAGTTTTCGTGAAAATTCCGCAAGCTGTACTAAGTCGAGTAGTCCGGTATCTTCCCCTGGCGACTCCACGCAGCTCTTCCCCGCAAAGCATGACCAAGAAAGTAACTCGCGATTCATGCACCCAACGTTTACCAGGAACTTTTACCTTTAGTCTAAACGCCAATCCAGTAGAGGAAAATTTACAATCTCGTAGTAGAATTTTTAAAATGGAAAAAGGCGCCGTGTTCCAGAAAGTCCGTCTGGCCGTTTTTTCACGATGTCAGCGCCCGAGCACAGAATAGCAAAGGCAGTTTCATCAGCATGGAAAGCAACCGGCAGCTCCACCCCGGAAACGGAAAGAACCCAAGCCTATTCGCGCTTAGTGATGACGCCCAGCTCCAGGCGTGTTGCTTGTTGGCGGCCCCTATCGGTCGGAGGTTCGACTGAAAATATGTCCTAATAATACTGTATTGGGGCGACAGTCCTAAAAGGCAGCGAGTTGAAATCTCAAGGTACAGCAGAAACAGACTTGATGTTTTACGGCATTTGTACACAGTATAACCTTTATGGCCAAATCCTCTGCAGCTTTAGACTATAAGTGATAACAGGCCGATTACAATACTCATCAAATCTGTGCGAAGGGACAAAAATGTCAAAGTCGTAATGAACAGATGACCACAAGAGATTTGGCAGAAGATCCTCTGAGGATCTGATAAAGAAGCTTGATGTGTGCCCTTAGACGAAAAGTACAGAGGATTTAGCCATGCTGGAATGTAAAAAATCATTTTTGAAATTGGGTGAAAAAACTCCAAAATCAAACTCTGTAGGGGTAATGAAAGTGTGTTGGGGAATTAACCCCCGCACCCCATCACCACCACCTTTAAGAAGCACTTTTGCATTAATACTTCGTTTCAGGCACTTTTTACATGTCACAATCTGTTTTTTCTGATGGTTACAGTTGCTTATAAAATTTTGAGTAGATAAAGCCATTGGCCAGTCTTGTCAAATGCTATGTTAACTTGAAATAAATAATTGCTTAATTCTGCATGTAGAGATTCCCATTCATATTTATCCAAAACAGCCTTGCCAAGGAAAAGCTGCATCTGTAGAGTAATAGAGAAGTCTAGAGTCTAGAGAATGTAAAATAAAGTTAATCTAATCTTTTTATATAATACGCTACCGTGGCTGTCCGTTTGTCTGTCCAGGATTTTAAATCACCTGTAGCTCGTTTGAACTGTTAACCTGAAATTTGGTACACATATACTACGTGACGTCTACTATCCGCTTTTGGGGGTGATGATTGACCTTCAAGGTTATTCCTCGCTTTATTTTTATTTTATTTTATTGTAGAATCAATTTTCAGCAGTGGCCAGCGGGGCAGCAATGTGGGGCATGCGTACAGGCACCGTTCTCATTCCCTACCACCTTTGGCGTCACTTCCCCTACCTCTTCATATCTTAAATAATTTTTGAGGCAGATTGAAGACTTAAGTGCTAGCTTAAGTAAAAAATTAAGGAAAACGTACTAAGTAATTGCAACACAAACACTGACTTAATCAGTTTTAACACGAAAAGATGTCGACGAAAGAAGAGAAGAAGTGGGCCGCTAGAGTGGAGAAAAGAGGAGCTGCTCAGGAAGGAGCAAGCACATCAATATCTGAGTAAACCAATGGTAAACGTACAGAGAAAGAGGATGAAAACTAGGAATGCTAAAGTCAAGTGTATTCACTGCACAGTATCATGCAGTGCGCCGTTACTGGTTTAAAATAAATTATGATAAGAAAGATAAGCATTTTGTATTTTTTATCTATCTTCTAATGCTATTCCTGACTGAGTATTGTTGTCTCCAGCTTTGCTGAGCAGTCAGCACATTAATCACTATGCCACAGCCTTCCAGGCTCCTTTCTGCACAACTGGGTTTACATTGGGGAAGTGGGGGTGGCGCTTGATTGGATGGTACATTTTTGTCTTAAAAGCCCCTGTAGTATAGTATAGTATAGTATAATATTGTATAGTGTAGTGTAACACACCTTCTAACACACCCTGGATGCTAGCCCATATATTTCAGTGTTCAGTATACTCATTTAGGGTTACCATTCAGATGTACCAGTATATTGTGTAATGCCCCGGCCACCTTTGAACACCTTGTGGAGTGATTTTTCTATCTTTGTGTGGCTTAAAGCTACTAAAGGAGCATAAAATGTGCCTGAATCTATTGGACCAGTGCTGACAGGCACCACACAGGATTGCAATATACTATCCAAAATCACAGATCAGGATAACCACCATTTCGAGAGATCCCAAAAAAAGATGTTAAGGAACTAAGGAAAATAAAAAAAGATAATTTTAATTAAATTATATCTATAGATAGGCTATATAAACATGTATAATTTACATACAATAAAACAGTATATAGAAGAGAATATATATATAAATAGTCACAGAATAATCACAACAGTACACTCTGAACGATCAGTCCAAATTTTTGCTTATTTTACTTACACAAGCATTCAGTTGGAGAAATAATGAGATATTTCATTGCATACAAAATTAACATGAATACGATTACTGTATACGGTTTTGTATATAACCACACTTATTTGTTTTTCATTCAAAATTTAGGTACGGGCATGTTTGATATAACATGTAACTTGTTTTATATTTCATTCACATAATATGTAAACAGAATGCAGATACTACATACCTATAGTTAATCTTTACCACTTCACTTTCAAAACGAAGTACACACGAGCACGAGAAATGTACGACGACACGAACACACGACTGACGTACACGAACTCTGACGATTAGAACACTCGGATTCAGCGGACAGGTACAGAATTTATTCATAAAGGTGGAACTGTCTGCAAACATTTAGCCTCTTTAATTAGACACTTAATATAAAAAATAAATTAAGATTTTTTTTCTATATGGAATTTTTGTTCATTCGGGAATTTCAGAGGCAATGCGGTACTCGGGATTTGTCAGTTGAACACGGGACAGTCCCATTCAAATTAGGACATCTGGCATCCTGTGTGGGATGATCTGGTGCCATAGCCAGGGCTGTTTCCTGCCACACTGAACCAGACTAAGCAGTTTTGAGAAGGGTATGAACTGGTCCAATACACAGTGTTTTAAAAACCTCTTTTCTAAAGTGATGTGCCTTAACATCGTAATTATAAACCTATTTATAAGTAATTAATAACGGGAATCAATCTGTGCAGACCCACTTTATATCATCGGAACATCGGCCTTCCCTCCAACGGCCTACTTGTAAGTTTCGATTTCGATCTCTCGATTTTAAACGCGCCTCTGCTCTTACCTGATTGGTTGCAGTGCTGCCAGCGACAGCTCAATACCGGGCACCTTCCACGGCACGGGCATTTCTTCTCATTGTTTCACTCTGGACTTTTTTTTTTGTCGAGTCCACAGGTGAATCTCACAAGGAAAAAAAAAAAACGAAAGGAAACGGTGCACAGGTAATTATCCCATAAATTTAAAGCGCTTGTTCTGTTTGACGCTAAACAGATTGATGCGGCGTGTTTAATCTTTAGCAACACGATAGCCATAATTGTTAGAGATAAACTTTAAAAAGCTTCTTAAACTTCGTGTGATTTTATAATTCAGCTATGTTTATTGGCGTGCTTATTTGTTTTTATGGTTTTGCATCCTTTTACAACAGGTCATTAGGATGTATTAGGACAAATGCATTTTTAAGTACAGTATTTTTGAAACATTGAGTAGAACTTAGAAAAAGAAAAACGCAGTATTAGACGAAGAAGAGGAAAAAAACAGAACCTCTGAGAGATTAGGAAAAAACAAACTTCCCTTGGGGGCACAAAGAAAGTAAAAAAAAAGATCGGACAGCCTTTAAATGGGAAACCGTTCGAGTTTGAGGCGACAACATAACCAAAGTGAACGCAGCAACGGCCGTCCATTTCTGCACCTTCTTTTCAGAGGTGACACCAGGTCCGTTGATTCCGCAGGCGACATCATGGAAGTGTCTTTCTTGTACCTGCCAATGCTGGCATCTAGTTTATCAGAAAAATAAGAAAAGAAATGATACGGAATGCTACAATTGTATATGCACAATAAAGAAACCCACTGAATACATTTCCTAAACGCTGACATTTCATGCCATGATGTCAAATCTATTATTTTATCACACCAGGGACGCGGCCGGAGGGGATCAACCTTTCCCAAATTGCTAACGATTCAAATTATAAAACATCCATCCATCCATCCATTTTCCAACCCGCTGAATCCGAACACAGGGTCACGGGGGTCCGCTGGAGCCAATCCCAGCCAACACAGGGCACAAGGCAGGAACCAATCCTGGGCAGGGTGCCAACCCACCGCAGGACACACACAAACACACCAAGCACACACTAGGGCCAATTTAGAATCGCCAATCCACCTAACCTGCATGTCTTTGGATTGTGGGAGGAAACCGGAGTGCCCGGAGGAAACCCACGCAGACACGGGGAGAACATGCAAACTCCACGCAGGTAGGACCCGGGAAGCGAACCCAGGTCCCCAGGTCTCCCAACTGCGAGGCAGCAGCGCTACCCACTGCGCCACCGTGCCGCCCCATTATAAAACATAATTAACGCATATCGATTTATTAAAATCTACGAATTACATCAATTAAATAACGTAAATTAAGTCTGCTGTAAAACATATGTAACCGCCTTTAAACACAAGTAATGTGCCTTTAGTTACCGTTAGTTTTTTAAAATGAGGTGAAAGGAGCGAGGAAAAAGCAAACGTTGGCCGGATGGTCCCAGAATATAAAACTTCTAATCCCAAAATAAAGAAGAAATGGGGACGGTGGAGGCTTTCAATTCGACGTGTCGTACCAGCCATAGACATATATAGATAGACGCCGCATTCACTGTATTGCCCAGTCGACACGATACGTCAGCCCGTCCGGCATATTGCGAGTGGCAAAAGTGCCATTTAAACGAATACAGGTAGACGTGGAAACCGGGTTTTCTGATGAAAAAACAATAACGCTTAAAACAGTATTGTTTACATACAACAGATATTGGCGAATCGTTTAAATGCAATTATTTATATCCATTTATACACGAATAATGGTAATTATTAAATAATAATAATAATACCTCCCATATAAGTAACATTTCTCGGACTGCCTTCTTCCATCTCCGAAACATTTCTAGACTTCGTCCTGTTCTTACGCAACACAGTACTGAAGTACTGGTTAATGTCCGAGTCACCTCACGTATAGATTACTGTAATTCTATTCTATCTGGAATCCCACAAAAACTTATCCATCGCTTACAACTTCTTCAAAATTCTGCTGCCAGGATAATCCACTGAACATATTACATATTATTATTCTCTCTCAACTTCACTGGCTACAAAATACCGCTTTTAACATTTAAAGCTCTCCGCCGTCTTGCTCCCCCCTACCTCACTGATCTCCTAGCACTGGTTCTCAATCTGTGGGGTGGGCCCCCCTAGGGGGACGCGAAGTAAGAAAAAGGGGGGCGCGAAGATGTGAAAAAAAGAAAACAAGAATCAAAAATATGAAAAATACATCTATTGAAACCAAAACAAATTAACTTAAACTACATTCTGATACTAGAAAAATAAATATAGAGTTAGATAAAAGTCGATAAAAGTTAAATAGGTATAATAAAATATGCATCTATGATATATCATTAATTTAAAAAGAACAAATTGGTATTAGTGGGCTCCTTTCAAAAAAAACGTTAGAGGGGGCGCGATTAAAACTGTTATGAAAACTCGGGTCGCAAATACTTAAACGCTGTCCTACAGACTGATACTCCTCTCGCTCCCTCAGATCCTCATCTGCAGCTCAACTTTCTGTACCGCACATCAGACTCAGTGCTCTGGGAGCTCGAGCGTCTCTCATTGTGCTCCTCAACTCTGGAATTCTCTTCCCTCTCACATCTGTCAGCTCGATTCAATAACACATTTTAAAACTACCCTCAAAATTTATCTTTTCAAACTGGCATACCAATTGTGAATTTTGCACTGTTACTGCCAGTTATCTTTGTTTGTTTGCTAATTATTGCCTTTTGATTTATCATTCTCTTGTTTTAATTTTACAAATGTTGTTTAATTTTAGGGGCGGCACGGTGGCAGCGCTGCTGCCTCACAGTTAGGAGGCCTTGGTTCGCTTCCAGGGTCCTCCCTGCATGGAGTTTGTATGTTCTCCCCTTGTCTGCGTGGGTTTCCTCCGGGCACTCTGGTTTCCTCCCACAGTCCAAAGACATGCAGGTTAGATGGATTGGCGTTTCTAAATTGGACTTGGTGTGTGGGTGTGTTTGTGTGTGTCCTGCGGTGGGTTGGCACCCTGCCCGGGATTGGTTCCTTTGTTGGCTGGGATTGGCTCCAGCAGACCCCCGTGACCCTGTGTTTGGATTCAGCGGGTTGGAAAATGGATGGATGTTTAATTTTATTGTAAGGTGACCTTGAGTGCTAAGAAAGGCGCCTATTAAATAAAATGTATTATTATTATTATTATTATTATTATTATTATTATTATTATTATTATTATTGAGATGAAAACTTGACCAATGTCTGAAAGTCAAAATAGTAAGACTGCAACTGGCAGTCTGGTCTTTCTTTTAACATTGAAATGATACACTCAATGACAAAAATAAACAATTTTATTATATACAAATTGGCTTAATAATTTCTGAAAACATTTCACTCATTCCTCTCTCAATCTCTCTCTCGCTCACACACACACACAATGTGGTTACTTAAATATATACAGGATAGGATCTAAAATCCTTGAAACAGAACTGTCTTACATAGCTTTTTCCATGTGTTGCCACTCTGTAATTTGAGAATTCAGTCTGGCAATATGGTGCAGCTTTAGTTTGGGGAAGACAGACACAACTAAAGACATGAGCATACAATGATGGTTGTCAATTTCAAACTGTGTTTCCTCAACGTGCTCCTTGAGAAAAAACACATCATCTGAACCAATCTCAGCCCGAACAAACTAATTGATCAAAGATCCACTGACAGCTTGCCCTAATGTCGATTATCAGATAACACGCTCAGCTACTTTGACCATCTTGACTGGACCCTCGGAAGGAATCATCAAACCTCCTTTGTTTTTTAATGTGAGCGAGTGGTAGCTTTGATCATGTGATGCCGGTACAGCATCTGTTACCAAACTAGCACGGCACACATCACAGGACAGCTTTCTCAAAATCTAAAAAACCGTCAAAGGGCTACCTCCCACTGCTTCCTGAGGTAAATTTCTTTGGGAAACCTTCAAAGTTTGAGAAATGTTAACAGCTAACAACAATCTACATAGTTAGTGACTAAATACGTTTAGCCAAAACGTTGTTTGGAGGCTCACTTGAAGCACATAAATGCATAACTTTGTTAGCTTAGCCTGGCGTAGCTAAAGTTAAGATTGTAAAATGGGATTTTCTAATGGCCAAATATAACCAAAACAATTGTTCAGCCTTACCTATGAAATGTAATCCCCAGGGATCTGGTTTGGAGCGTACAGCGGTTTGTACAAGCCCAAGCAGCACATGCATGAGGCATCTTTATCCACTACTTCACTCCACAGCAGTGCCACTCGTAATATGGAGGTGACGTTGACATACAATGCTGCTGGTCATGTGGCGTCTAGTAATTCTATGTCTATGGTGCCAGCTGAGCTGTCACCTCGTGAGCCAGATCATTTGAGCCCATGCCCGGTCGGGACGCCCCTGCTGTGTATGTTCCGGGGGAGCAGCCATTTACAGCTCAATACCTCCCCTGGCACGCTTGGTGGCAGCCTCCCTGGCCGATGGTGAGTCCCCAACCTCCCGCAGGGCTCCATGGGAAATGGAGTCCTCCACAGCTTGGTTGGGGCCCAGGGTGGCCGCTAGGGGGGGCTGTCTGCTTCTAACAGCTCAGCTGGACGAATCTGCAGCCCCACCCGGCAGTGCATTTAGGACCAGGTGGTCAAGCACCTGGAACACTTCCGGGTGGGTTATAAAAAGGGCCAGCTACCACCACACGAGAGCCAGAGTCGGGAGGAGGAGGACTAAGCTAGAGGAGGAGTGGTGGTCAAGGAGAAGAGTGTTTTGGTGTGTTAAGTGCTTTGTGGGACTGTGTTGGGCCTGTGGGACACGGGGAAGGTGTGCCCCATGGCTGAAGAGAAAATAAAAGTCTGTTTGTTTTAGTATGTGCCTCTGTGTCAGTCTGTGCCGGGTCGGGCGCTATATAGTGCCTTTCACAAGTAGAGGAAGCAATTACCTGACCTCTGGGTTCTGGTGGGTTTCTAGCTCATGGGGTGGGCTGGTGAGGAGAGACAGGTTCTGGCAGTTTTTCCTTGGTGATGATCCTTCCACAGGTCCACCTATGGAAATCTTGTTACGACTTTTACTTCCTCTACAGTCGGGTTCAGTCATCTTGTAGGGCTCCACCTTTAGACACGAGCGAATACGGCAGCGGGAATCTGAGAACTTCACTTAACCATCCAATCGGGAGTAGCAACAGGAGATGTGTGCAAACGGCTGGGACCCGGTGTAAACGTATGACCAACACTTTCCAGGGATTCTTTGTTTGTGGGGAACAACCGCAAGCTTGGTTTACTCATGCCGCTTGGTGCCGGGTTGATGCACATCGATCCATTCAGTGCAGCGCACTTGCAGCCCCTGGAGAACTATTTGATAATAATGCCAAATATTCACTCAGCAGAGGTTTGTTATTATCCTCAATTCTGAATAACCAGGAATAACACTGCACTGATTTTAATACCTCTGACTCAGTATAACAATTTTCAATATTTCTAAGCAAAAAGGAAATTGAAAAAATAGTAACAGAAATAGATTCTAGGGGCATAAAAAATGCTATGGAGCAATAGACACTCAAAGAAGAATAACAAGGTGTTCTAAAAAATTCTTTAAAAAAAACTACTTACCATTACAGGAATGGCAGTGTGATGTAAGAATGGTTGCTTCTTAAGAAGGAAATTTGGGTCATTACATTAATCAAGCATTTCCTGTAATATTTTGTCATAGCCTGAATCTTTCTGTGGTAGGGCCATATTGCCTCTCTTAAATTCGGGATGCAAGCATAATTTCCATCCGAACCTGCCCGATGCTGTTTCTCTGCTACATGTGAAAATGTCCTCAAAAAACAGTATAAAACAGCATATATTATATGCCGTCTCCACACACTACTGAGGAGGAGTCAGGGATGCTGTTATTGTCGCGTATCTGCTGTCCAGTATTAACTGCCTTCTTTATGATATACTGGTTGAAAGTGAATGATGATCAGATCTGAATAGCTCAGGGCTACAATTTTGATGGGTTGTAATAAAGAAGAATCCTTTAATATAATGCAGATTCGTTCCATCCCATCAAGTGACCCTTCCATTTCAAGCAGCTGCAGTTCCCTGTGGTTCTTTTTCATCTATATATCTCTAGTCGAAGGGCCCCCTCATATTGCTTGCTCAGACAAGTCCCATCTTCAAAAAAACTGGTCTTGCTGGTGAGGGTTTCATCGGTTGCAGACCAAGCAGGACAGTCCCGACTTCCCTGTCCCAAGCTAGCGATTGCAGCTCTTGATGGGGAATTCCAAGGTGTTCCCAAGTCAGCCAAGAGAATCCCTGGCTCGGTCACAAGATCTCCATCCGGTGGGACATGACCAGAGCCACCTGGGGCCAGAGGGCATCTTTATAACATGCCCAAACCACCTCAACTGACTCCTCCACTATGAATGAGCATAGGTGATGAGCTGAGTGTGAAGTGTAGTTTGAACAGTAAACTGAGTGTTTCGTTCTTAAACTCAGCTCCCACTTTACCACCACAGACTGGTACAGTACCTGCAGAACCGCTGCTCCAATCCGCTTGTCGATTTCAAATTACCTTCTTCTATCACTCATGAACAAGATCCCAAGATACTTGAACCTCTCCACTAAGGGCAGTTGTTCCCTCCTCACCTGTTGAGAGCAATCCACTCTTTTCTGAGAGAGAACCATGACCTCAAACTTGGAGGTGCTGATCCTGAATTCTGTTGCTCCACACTCGTCAGTTAATCGCTTGAGTGTGTGATGAAGGTCACGGTCAAATGAGGCAAAGAGGAAAGATCATCTGGATAAAGCAAAGATACTACCGCCCAAATGGACACAGTCATGTCCTTGGCTACACCTTGATATCCTGTCCATGAAAGCCACAGACAGCCTTGATGGAGTTCAACACCCACAGTAGACACATTCAGCTTAACACCAAGTTAACACCTGTTACTGCATACTCCTGCAGGACCTCCCACAACATGATGAGGGATACATCCATCCATCCATTTTCCAACCCATTGAATCCAAACATAGGGATCTGCTGGAGCCAATCTCGGCCAGCACAGGGTGCAAGGCAGGAACCAATCCCGGGCAGGGCACCAACCCACCGCAGGACACACACACACCCACACACACTAGGGACAATTTAGGATCGCCAATACACCTAACCTGCATGTCTTTGGACTGTGGGACGAAACCGGAGCACGCAGAGGAAACCGTGGCAGACACGGGGAGAACTTGCAAACTCCACCCAGGGAGGACCCGGGAAGCAAACCCGGGTCTCCTTACTGCATGGCAGCAGCGCTACCACTGCGTCACCGTGCCGCCGCATGAGGGATACAGCCATATGCTTTTTCCAAAGTTACAAAATTGATGTAGATTGGGTTATCATACTTCCACACACCCTCCAGCAACTGCACCAGGGAGAAGTGCAGATCTATTGTTTCACGGCCAGGATGGAATCCACATTGCTCCTCTTCTGTCTTAGGATCAGTCACCAGAACCCTGGCATAGTCTACTTGCTCAGACAATACATTTAAACTTACAGAGATATTTTAAAAAGATTCCCTAGAAATGTGTTATTTTTGTCACTGTAGCATCATGATGAGTACATGCTGAAGCATCAAACTCTCTGAGTGGGTAGGGGTCTGCCTGTTGCCATTGGGTTTCCTGGTAATTGCGTTGTTCACATTATACCAAGAAGTGCCACTTTGCATTTTTTAAATTATTTTCAGCAGGATTTTCACATCTGGGAGTCTGCATGTTCTCCCCGTGTCTGCGTGGGTTTCCTCCCACAGTCCAAAGACATGTAGGTTAGATGGATTGGCGATTCTAAATTGGCCGTAGTGTGTGCTTGGTGTGTGGGTGTGTTTGTGTGTGTCCTGCAGTGGGTTGGCACCCTGCCCGGGATTGGTTCCTGCCTGGTGCCCTGTGTTGGCTGGGATTGGCTCCAGCAGAACCCCGTGACCCTGTGTTCGGATTCAGCGGGTTGGACAATGGATGGATGGATTTTTACATCTGGAGAAAGGCTCAGCCACTACCTAGAGCTCAGCATTGTTTTCTTCCAAGTATGATGGGAGTTTGTGCATAATGGCTGCTTTACAATTATTAAGGAGCCTGCCTCTAATCCAAACTGTTTTTTCATAATTGTGTTTTTCTTAGATTTTAATAGTGTGTGTTTTCCCTAAAATATTATTTTCAAAGTCACCTAAAATGTGCTAAAAGTTCCATCTGCTTCCCATGGTATTAATTGTGTCCCACACATCAATATTACATTTACTGAAAAATGTCATATAAATGTCAACGGTTTCAAAAGAAACAAAAACCTACTTCTTGCTGCGTTAAGTCTACTGTATCCTCTTTAGCCTTCCTTTTCATACTCACAAGAGGAGGGATGGGATGGAAATAGGCAGACTCACCTTCACATAAAAGGCCACACTGGAAAGCAATCATTGATGCTATGTAAATCATAGGACCACATTTTGAACAACTGAAATAATTTATGAGAATAAATGATTGTAACACTGCATTTTCATGCACTATTGTAGCCATCGGAAGGAGCAGGGTGCATTCATAAATTATTTAGAATGGGTTTTGGAATGCTAAGCTCTCTCAAAGTTCATCATTGCATAAAACAAGGGATGTAAAACTAAACGTCAAACACTGGAATGATGCTATGATAAATCATTATTATTATTATTTACTTAATGGGCTGATATCTTTATCCAAGACCAACTTAACAACACTTGACAACCTTGCAGGGTTGCATTTTTTTTTTGTTTTCTTCAGGTTAGAACACAGGCAGGTAAAGTGACTTGCTCAGGGTCACACTGTGTCTCAACCTCAGAGCCAATAGTAATCTGGTCCCTGCATGCACAGATTTCGACGCAGTAGTCTTGCCAAGCCCCATGTGCATCGCCGATGATCTGCAGGAGTGAAACAGAGTGCTAAAAGCAGCCGCACAGTGGGACTAGGTGCAACATTTGTCCTGCACAAGACCATGGAGGCTTATTAGGGCAGCCTCTATTCTCTATTATTTCTTGGTTAATTGAGATGGTCCAAGGGGCTTATGTCCAACCAAAAAAGAGCATTTAGACCTGAGACATGGCTTCTTTGATGGCACTGTCTTGCATGGCATCTCCAGGTGAGTTGCTCGATTCTCTGGACAGCTTGTACTGAGGGGTGAGTCACCTTCTGACTTAAAAGATGTGACTGATTAAATAGTGAGTTCAATTAGTTAACTCATCATATGCTTAAATTGTTTACAGGTATTAAAGCTGTAAAGAGCCCATAATCTATAGCCTACATTACAATCTACTCTATATATGTAAAATCCCAAGCCTAAAAGTGCAATGATTTTGTGCAACGATTTTATGTGACGTTTTAATGTCACGTTTTTTGTCACGCTTTAAATCGGTATCAATGTTTGGTATCAATCTTTTAAGAATTTATCAAACTTAAATGTGATGTTGTTAGATTTTCAGATTCTCATTCCGTTTTTAAATTATAAACAAAAAAATATCAAGAACTTGTTTCCCATTGTGTCATGATTTAAGAGGAGCGAGCATCTCCTTGGGGTGCGTTCAGCCCCCCTCTTCACAACACAAGCGGCAGAGATGCAAAGTGGCTGGCACGTAGCACAGGCCACGGGGGTTGGTGAGCGAAGCGAGCAGGGGGTAACCCCTTAGTTTTTATATATTATACTAGCAGAAGTACCAGGTGCTGCCTTATTTGTAGAATGGGTTAAGAAAAGAAAGCAAAGGTTTCTGGATTTTTTAAAGTGGTGACCCTGTTGTTATTGCTAGCTGTCCCATCTGTCATCCACACTGCCACACTATCAAGGTCTCTTCTCTCTTGAGTAGATAATATGTTCTTTTTGGGGTCCAATTGGATTGCAGAATTGTGGTAACTTCTTGCTGGGTTGTAACCATAAATGTTGTCATGTCTAACTTGTCCTTATAGTTCAAGGTGGACAGTTTGTAGTGCTAAAAAACAGGAGTTAAATGGCAACTCTTTGATTGTCCTTCATGTTCCATTCCACTTCCACTCTCAATCAAGCCTCACACAACACCCCTGCAAATGCGCAACATACTCCTTTTTATATTACAGTAGATTGAAACAGAATTGCCCAGCCAAGCCATGTTAAGCTCCGGTCATTTTGTTTTGTCACCCATCTGTGTCAGTAGGTTGCTTTCCAGGCTCAGCTGAGGTATGTAGTTCCACCCTGAAGCGAGAGGAGGCACAGACCATGTTAATTGCTACTGCTTTCACAGCTCTGAGAAGACACCTAATGACGGCCACTGACTCTCCCCCTTCTGGGCCAGGCCCTATAAAGACAGGCATCCCTGGATTGAGGCATCTCACTTTCAGCTGAGCCAAACTAGAGGATGGAGCTTCACGAGAAGCAAAGACACACTGAACCGAACAATGATGTTATTAAAGAGAAGGCTGTTGCCTGTACGTTCAGTTTTGTAGCCATTGTGCATTTGTTCTCTTTTCTGCTGAAAGAATTAAATAGGACAATCTGGTTGGTGTCCCAACATTTCTTCTTCCAACCTGGGTTTCACTACTGTTCAACCACAGTCTGGTAGTCTGACTTCAGTCTGTTTGGATGTTTCATTTGCCCTGAGCCAGCAGGTGACACTGGTGTAAAAGGGGATAAAACAGGATAAAAAACAAAACATTGGGGCTCCCAACAGTCAAATTCATATGGTTTCAAAGTAGCAAATCTTGTCCGTATGGTCCTAGAGAGAAACTATGCAAAATGTGTCCCAGAGTGGTCAAAAGGTGAAGGATTGTATAAGGAACAAACAGGCAGACATTCCATCCATCCATCCATTATCCAACCCGCTATATTCTAACTACAGGGTCACGGGGATCTGCTGGAGCCAATCCCAGCCAGCATAGGGCGCAAGGCAGGAAACAAACCCCGGGTACAGCACCAGCCCACCGCAGGGTGCGCACACACACACACACACACACCCACACACACCAAGCACACACTAGGGAAAATTTAGAATACACCTAACCTGCATGTTTTTAGACTGTGAGAGGAAACCAGAGCACCCGGAGGAAACCTATGCAGACACGGAGAGAACATGCAAACTCCACGCAGGGAGGAAGGACAGCCATCTTAGCTGGGACGGGATTGATTTCTTGCCCAGCCAGGAGGCAATTATAAAAAGATGGCGGGAGTGGAGACTTAAACTGGCCAAAACACCTAACAATAATCATCCTAACTGGGACTGAAGAATAATGGATGGTGTGAGAGAATAATTTGGAGGTAACAATAGTTAAACATTTGGGTTTGTAGTACACAATGAAATATGTAAGCATTTGTTTTAGACATATCATAAAGAGACTGTTGAAATGGTTGAACAAACAATCAGAATGTTCCAGGGGGATGGTTTAAGAAACTGGCTCATGTAATGTTCTTTCATGCACCTAGTAAGACTTACTAGTTGTCATGTGTACAGTTTTCATAACAGAATAAGGACGGAATCAAGAGATATTGTATAACAAGGATATAATGCGGAAAACTTTCATTTTAGGCTGGTTGTGCTCTATCTAAAGCACCTCATGTCTTTTAACCAATCAGAGTATGATATGTAAGCATTAATACAGCACTGATATGCAAATTCAGTTGTCTATAAATATAGCCCTCTACTTGTATTTTTTAATCATTCTGATCATGCTGTAACAGACTGCTGTGATGGATGCTCCCTCTTCAGCATGGTGCTGCAAGGGTAAATAAATGACACAGATAGGCAAGCTTTTCTCCAGCCTGATTACTGACTCAAAAGGGTGTATCAGACTTGACCTGGTAGATAAGTTTCTTTCTTTAATATGTTTGATTTGTACCACAAAGGACTGGGCGAACATGGGTGCCAGGAGCAGTTCATTCCCTGACATGGCAGGTGGCAGTGCTCCTCAGGGCTGAACCCAGTTAGAATATCTGCAGGGTGGCATGGTAATTGGAGTCTGGAAACATAGCCCTATCGGGGTCCTAGGGTCATGCTGGGGAAGGACTGCTCTGGCTTCCAAACAGCATAAAAGTGCTTCAGCTGACCTTTGCCTTGACACCCGTAGCAGTCCCGGGTCCAGTTCAACAGAGAACACTCACTTGGAGGGAGGAAATTGATTGTTTGTTATATTTGGGTGGTAATTTTGTCTAGTGATTTATTAGAACAGGGTGAAAGTAAATAAATGCCCTTTATTTGAACCTGGAATTGTGTTGGGTGATATTGTGTTTGTGGTTTGGGGCTGAGTCGCACCCTCTTGTGGTTACAATACAGATTGCAACATCAACCTAATATTATAATTATTATTATTATTGTTTACATTGCCCAAATTGGAGTGTCAGTATGTTTTTTGTGATGTAGTTAGGGTGACCTCTGTCTCTGTGTAACGGTATTGCAGGCAAAAGTCCAAATAAAGAACTATATTAAAAATAATGAATGGGTTGGTTCACTCATTAATTTACTAACAATATTAAGTACTTTAGTTCCAAAAGGCTTTTGGGAAACACTTGCTAATTAACAAATGATCTTAAATATGAGGTAGCAAAATACTTAGCATTACAAAGCTTTCAAGAAATGCAACCCTGATTATTAGTTTGTTCCCTCAAGTGCTAGTGTTTCGCCAGGTCTCCTCTTTAATTGTTCACATTTCAGACATTTTTTAATGCAAGCGGCCATCTTATATATAGCAACTTCCATGATGTTACCAGTCACATGGCTTACACATCACATATAGAGCAACCACACAGCATCATAAACACAAAGCACACAAAAAAGGACACACCTTTGAAATTCAGAAGTACAAAATGGCTGTACCTATGTAAAATAAATGAAAAAAACTGGTGAAGTTGCAATGACATCAATGAAATCGATTAGTGATAAGTGAATCAATGAGTGTGAAATTGAAGACTAGGAGATCCTGGCCTGATCACAGATGGTGGTGTCTCTGACGCCGAGTGAGCCATGCATGGCGGAGCCAGCACTGTGACTGTGCAGGCAGGATGTGCACAAGGGCTGACACCACGTGGAGCTGCATGGACAGCAGCAGAGGAACAATATTCCTTGCGTTGCACTCCAAAATTAAACTTACCCCCACCCCCATCAAAAAATAATTGTAATGAGTTTTGTTTATTGAAATTGTGAAATCACATGCAAAATAAGTTTTTGGGGAAATTTTGCAAAATTGTATCCAAAATTAAACTAAATCCATCCATCCATTTTCCAACCCGCTGAATCCGTACACAGGGTCACAGGGGTCTGCTGGAGCCAATCCCAACCAACACAGGACACAAGGCAGGAACCAATCCCGGACCCACCGCAGGACACACACAAACACACCAAGCACACACTAGGGCCAATTTAGAATCACCAGTCCACCGAACCTGCATGTCTTTGGACTGTGGGAGAAAACCGGAGCTCCCAGAGGAAACCCACGCAGACACGGGGAGAACATGCAAACTCCACACAAGGAGGACCCGGGAAGCGAACCCAGGTCTCCTAACTGCGAGGCAGCAGTGCTATCACTGCGCCACCGTGCCGCCAAAATTAACTAAATATTTTTCTTAACTAAAACTACAATTTCGTAACATGTTAAAATTAAAAAGATAAACATTCTAAATAAATAACACACAGTCCTGAAAACTAGTATTGATCGGCATGTTTTTCCACCCGAAAGGCTCAGGTAAACCTGTTGTGATGGATGGCCGGCTAAATATTCCGGCCCATACCTCCAGGCCGCCAGGTGGAGCTCTCCCAACAGCATGGAGGTTCACCAAATTCCAGCAGGGCCTTATGGACCTTGTAGTTTGTATGCGCAGCCCTGCTGGATACCATGGGGGCCACCGGGAGCCGCTGTAGGGAGGCTTTCAGACTGCTATGTGCCCTATAACCTGGAAGTACGTCCTGGTCACATGAACAGGAGAAACGATGTGCTTCCAGGTTGAAGAAAAGGACTTTTACTTTGATCCGGAAGTAATGAGGACTTGTGGATTGTTGGACAGGATCCACTTCCGGGTCAGGGGGTATAAAAGGACTGTGGGAAAGCCCAGACACTGAGCTGAGCTGGGAGGAAGGGTGGCGAAATGTCTGGGAGAGGAGGAGTGGTTATTGTGCTTGATTATTGATTATTGATATTTGTATGTGTAGTGTGGAGTGGAGGGTGCTTAGTGCACACTATTATTATAAAAATAAAAAGTCTTGGACTTTTACCTGGTGTTTGGCGTGGTACCTGAGGGTTCAAGGGAGCACTAGCAGCCCCAACTGTTACACTGTCAATAACATTCCAAAGCAAGAGGGGGCACTGTCACTAACCTATTTTCTGTGTTCACCACAGCTCAGACCAAGGAAATGATGCCTTGCCCAGCCCCCTGACACACCTTCCAAACCCCCCCCCCTTCTGGACTCAGACCTGCTGTATTTACCCAGACAACCTACAGACAGAGCTCTCAATAGCGTTTTTTTTGCTGTAATAAGTGTTTCTTTTGCTTATTTATCTGTTATTGAGACAGATTCTTAAACAGGACTACCCCAAACACATGCACCCTAGTCCCGCAATTATTTCACACAGTTTATATTCAAAGTGGACTTGTGATCTTGTTTGCCTAATATTCACTATGTGGTCAGCTTAGAAAAACTTTTTTTCCCTAGCATCCCATGTTGCTTTGCAAGGCCAGCATTGACAACACAGAGATGTAGCAGTCAGTGTTGTCTGGCGCAGCCCCAAATAATATATAACACTGATCCTAGTAGTGGGATAAAAACTTACCAGAAAACCTGCAAATCCATTTAAACACAATATGCACGCAGAAGAAAAATGGAAATGTGTCATTGTTTTCGTGTCTTTGTATGAACTTGTAGGTGACTTGTTATACATGAGCCTACTTCTTTAATAGCATTACGCAGAGTGCTGTGCAGCTGATGCAAACAGGAAGGAGTGAAGAATCCACATGCTTTAGTGTTGCGCTTATGTGCAAGTAGTGGCAGCGAGCGAGCAAAAGTGTCAGGCAAAAAGAAAAAAATAAATAAACTGTACATTTCAGTTCAAGGAAGGTGAGAACTTGAATTGAATCTTGCGGTGGGTGGGTGGTGGGCATACTTTACTGAATTCATGCTTCCTGCCTGCCGCTGTCCCACATTTAATTCTATTAACTTTATCACAGGAAAGCACAATGGCGCAGCTCAGGTCACATATTTGGCCACAGTAATCACTCCAGCATAGCTGGCAGAGACTTCAGAGCCCCTCAGAGACACCTAAAAGATCACTGCACCATTAGTATCCACACAAAACTAGTGTAGTTTCTCTTTCCACGTTGAGTTAAATGTATTTTGCCAACTTCACAACAGTTTTTGCGATTTCATTGAACACAAAGCAAAGCAAATTCAGGTAGGTTCGCTCATCACTACTGATCAAAATCAATTAATACATGGAAAAAAACGGATTGCTCAGAGCAAACACATGAAGTCATTACACGGACATTAAATTGATCCCAGCTCCCAATATTGTAAGGCAGAAGTTCTTTCCACTGTGCTGTCATCCTTATATACATACCCTGCTTACTGATGATATTTCAGTTCTATGTACAGAAAAAGAATCTTGTAGCCTGATCAACCTGTTTCTTGTATTCCCAGGGACATCTGTCAATGATGGACACAGCAGGAACGTTACAGGACCAGGGGAAAAAAATCACAAGCTACCAGGATGATGATGAGGAGGAAGAATGTGAAGAATTTGAAGGTATTCTGAACAGCAGCCTAATGCTTTATAAAGAACTTCATGACAAATTATACAAGTACCAAAAGGAGGGCTTAGCTTTCCTTTACTCTCTGCACAAAAATAGAAAAGGTGGCATCTTGGCTGATGATATGGGCCTAGGAAAGACAGTTCAAATCCTCACTTTTCTATCAGGAATGTTTGATATGGACTTGATAAAAACTGTATTACTCGTGGTACCTGTTAGCCTCATCAGTAACTGGATGGAAGAGGTGAGAAAATGGACTCCGGGAATGCATGTGAAAGTGTTTCATACCAGCAGCCGATCTCTAGAGGAAAGTTTAAAGACAATCCAGGAGAAAGGAGATGTTCTAATTACAACCTACCAAATGCTGGTGAACAGACTAGAGATGCTGTCACACCACAGAAGCAAAGACTTCATATGGGATATTGTCATATTCGATGAAGCCCATAAGCTCAAAAAGCCTTCTAACAAAACTACCAAAGCTGCGTCTGTCATTCCCTCGAAGACACGCATCCTTCTCACTGGGACCCCCGTGCAAAACAACCTGCAAGAGATGTGGGCTCTGTTCAGTGTAGCGTGCCAAGGAGCCATCCTTGGCAGTTACAAGTCTTTTAAAAAATTGTATGAAACTCCAATCACAAGAGGGAGAATGAAAGATGCCAGCATAAGTGAGAAAGCCCTTGGTTTCAAGATTTCAGAAAATTTAATGGAAATTATCAAGCCATATTACCTGCGGAGAACAAAACTAGATGTCGGAAAGGAGTGCCATGACTCCCAAAATAAAGAGAACTGCCCACCCAACTCACTTCCTCATCTTCCTGAGAAGAGCGATTTGGTTGTGTGGCTTTACCTCAGCCCCTTACAAGAGCGCATCTATAGAGACATTCTTTCTTCAGAGAAGATCAAAAACATTCTCTTGTCATCTGCTTGTCCTCTAACAGAGCTGACCATGCTAAAGAGCCTCTGCGATCATCCAAGGTTACTTTCTGTTAATGGCAGCCTTGCATTGAATGACTCATATAATAGTCTTATTCAAGAGTCTAGAAAACTAGCCTTTTTGGTAGCCTTGCTGGAGAAACTCTGCAGTGATGGCCATCGCACACTTGTGTTTTGCCGCTCCTGCAAAATGCTTAATATTATTGAAAAAGTTTTAACGGCAAAGAAATTTCATTTTTTACGTATAGATGGGACAGTCAAACAGATAGAGCTGCGCAACAGGCGGGTATCAATGTTTCAGACCAAAAGTGATTACTCCATCATGCTTCTGACAACTCAAGTGGGTGGTGTTGGATTAAACCTAACTGCAGCAAACCGAGTTGTCATCTTCGAACCATCCTGGAATCCAGCAACTGATGCTCAGGCTATAGACAGAGTATACAGGATTGGGCAGGAAAAAAATGTCATTGTCTACCGGCTAATAACCTGCGGGACAGTGGAAGAAAAAGTGTTCCGGCGCCAAGTGTTCAAGAATTCCCTGATAAGGCAGGTAACTGGCGATGAGATGGATCCTTTCAGACATTTCACCCATGAGCAGCTGAAGGATGTTTTCACACTTGGCAACACTCGGCTGTCTTTAACACAGATTCAGCTACAGTCCATGTCAATCACTCAGTCAACCAGGAATGCTGAGCTGGAAGAGCACACTGCTTTTCTTCAGTCCCTGGATATCTTTGGAATATCCCATACTAACCTTGTGTTCTCAATGACACAGGAAGGCAACTGGGATTCAGAAGATGGTGAAAAGATTTCACTTAAAGTGCAGAAGGCACAGAAAACCTTAGAAAGTGAATCCCTGCAACAAGAGTGTGGGGTCGGAAGACTTTCCCTGGAAAGAGGAGTGGGCAGAAATCACCAAGTAAGTTCCACCAAAGAAATGAAAAGGCCAACATCTTCTTCTTGTGGTCTTCATTATTTAGCTGTGACAAAAGGAAACTCAGATGGTGACAGGAACTTCAACCATGGAATGGACGAAGAATTGGATCCTGAAAATGGTGATGGTGCTTCATGTAGTTGTTCCAGCCTAACGGTGTCAGAACCCCTAAACACTTCACCGTATCTTTATTATGATGGTACAATTGAGGAACACTCAGAAATTAACCTTCAAAATCAACTACACCCTCGGCCCAAAAACACACCAGAACCAACCAACTCAACTGATCACTTTTTTAAGATGATTGGAGGAAGGTCAGAGAGCAATATGAAGATTAATAGTGTAATGGTGGAAGAGCCATGTGTTAATAGTACACCACACAGTTTCCACGGGACCCCATCAACAGAGACTCTAAGTAGGTCATCTGATCTTCACATGATTGAAATGACAGGAGAAAGTTCAGCTAGAAAGAAGAGCTCCAGTGCAAAAGCAGAAGAATTGAATTTTAAATGTGCTAATAATGAATCACACAGCTTCTTCAGTGTTGCATCAGAAAAGACTTCAAGCAGATCCTCTGATCCTCATATTGTTGATGTGATAAGAGAACGCTACGAGAATGATGTTAAGATCAGTAGCGAAATGGTGGAAGAATCATCTCTTAAATCACACAGTGTAATAAGTAAATGTAGAGTCAATACCACATTCACAGAGCCTCCAAACAGCTCACCCAATCTTCACTTTTTTCATGTGATAGAAAGCTCAAAACGTGACACAAAGATTGGAAGAGGAACAGACAATTCTCATCTGGAAAATGTTGATAGAACACCTTGCACTTGGTTTGACTCATCAACAAACATTCTAAGAAATTCAGCAGGTCTTCCTTACATTGGAGAAATAGAAGGTAACTCAGAGAACATAAGCAGTGTATTGGAAGAAAAATCACATATTCAAAATGTAGACAGTAAACCATGCAGTTGTTTTGAAGGCACATTAACAGAGGTTCTAAGCAGCTCGTCTGTTCTTCATTATGCTGGCACCAAAAAACAAAACTCAGGAGATAAAAAGATTAGGAGTATAAGACCAGAAAAATCATTTCTACAAATTGTTGATAGCACACCACACAACAGGTCAGAAACCACATCCACAGAGACTCAAAGTAATTTACCTAATCTTCATTCTTTTCAAAAGAAGGGAGGAAATTCAGAGAATGAAATGAAAATTAGCAATGTAACAATGGAAGAATCAGACCTCCAAAATATTATTGCAGTACACCAACTGAACTGTTTTGATACCGCATCAGCTGAGCCTTTGGGCAAATCACTTCATCCTTTTCTTGTTGATGTGATACAAGGAAGTGCACAAAGCAATCAGAAGATGACCGATATAACACCAGATAATTCTTGTCTTCAAAATGTTGATAGTACAATAGACAGCAGGTTGAATGGTGTATCAACAGAGCTTCCATCTGGTCTTCACTATGATGGTGTGATAGGAAGAAAGAGTGAAATGAAGAGTAGAAATGCAACAGGAGAAAGATCACATCCTCTTTGTGTTGACAGTATGCCACACAATTGGTTCAAAACCACATTGGCAGAGACTCCAAGTAGGTCACCAAGTCTTCATTTAGTTGCTACAATAGGTGATTGCTCAGAGAGTGAGAACCTCTGCAGTGTAACAGGAGAAAAAGCGAACCTTCAAAATGTTGTTATTTCTCCGGACATCTGCTTCAATTCTTCAGCAGCAGAGATTTTGAGTGGCTCATCTGATCTTCACTTGGTTGATATGGAAAGAGAAACCTCAGAGAGTGCAAGGAAGATCAGCATTTTACCACTGAAAGAATCAGATCCTCAAAATATCAGCAGTATGCAACAAAGTGAGTTCAACACAGTATCAAGCAATGTTCTTGCCGGAACAACTTCCTGCTGTCAATCAGGTGGACCCGCCTTTGACAATATCCTCTCGTTGTTCAATAAACTCATCATTGAGAATACTGAAACATCTGTTCCAACAACTACACAAAATCAACAACAGAATTTTGGCTCGAGTGGTACGCAGGATGATGAAAACAGTATAATTAGCCCAACATTTTGTAATGATTCTTTTTCTCTGGAGAACAACCAATTGTCCCATCAACTATTTCCAGACTATCAAGACTTTTCTGTAGTATTGACCTCAACCCCTAGGCCTAAAGTTGCTTGTGGTACAAGAGAAAGTGAGGTGTTCCCAAAAGGTCATTTTTTGTTAGAAGATTTCACTGCCATTGGTGACAGCACTCGAGGATGCAGTATTGATTTGTCTTGTGATAGAGGTCTTCAGAAAGTGTCTGGGGATAAGCTGGCTTTATTGGATTATTCTGCAGCTTCTAAATGCATGTCTAAGTTAGCTGACAAAATGTTCCCCTACAATACGGGTTCTCCAAAATTTTCTGATTCTGAAATTCAACAGAAACAAGAAAGACATTTCTGGGATAACGGTGAAAATGACAATGAAAAAAGGAACAAAACTCCACTCGGTTTTAAGCATCATGATTCTCTTTTCAGGTCACAACCCAGTTGTTCTGATCTGAAGTGGGAATCCAATGTGGAGAGTCCAGCTTCCTCCTCAAGAAATTTTACAAAGTCCAAAAGCGATTTTGAGGAAGGTTTTAACTCTGATGTTCCATGTAGCTTTCACTTGATTCTGAATGAAACTCAACCAGCAGGCAGACAAACAGAAAATGTTTTGCAATTGGACACCTTCCACAATTTTCTGGCAAGTGCTCAAGGTGTGCACGAAGAAGGTGTTTCAGATATAGAAGACATTTCAATGCAACATAAGTCCAAGTTACGTCTACCTTTGCAGCACATCGTCTCAGTTAACTCCTTTGAAGAAAAACAGCAACAACCAAAGAAAGAGAAAGAAAGGTCTTTTTATTTGAAGTCAGAAGTTGACACTACAGGTACAGAAATTCCAACATCTGCTTTGTGCAAACATTATGAAACTGACTCATCTCTGGATAAGATCTCCGAAGGTCCTTGCGAGCAAGAGGGTGCTCCCTTATTTAATAGCACTAGGACATTAGCCAAAAATCAGTTTAATTTACAGAGCAATCATGAAAGCAAGTTAGGCATTCCCAAACGATGTCTAATCATGTGAGGCACTATGCTCTCTCTGCTCTATTGTCTTTTTGGGTATGGAGACTGATATTAAAAATATGACGTTATCAGAGCATTATTTTTTTAAACTATTGTTCAATTAATAAAGATTTAAGAAATTTGAGCCAAAGGACTTTTAAATACAGATTATAGACTGACCTGTTTTAATACTTTATATTGATTCAATGGCAGGGCAAAGTGTTCAGCTTCATGGGGCTACTGCATGGAATTTTAATAGAATACATTGGGATTTTTTTTCCAATGGATCAACACAAAACAATGCAATCAAAGGGAAACCAATTTTCTGCAGAACTTTGTAAATTAGTAATTTGTGTTTATAAAAGGCTAAAATCTGTCCATCTATCACGTGATTACTCACAAACTATTGGGGATGGAATCTTGATCTTGATCTTAATCAGAAGCTTGTGACCTGACATGTTATGAAAATTTGGAAAAAAGTTGGGCAATAAAATGCAAATTTAGAACCAGAGGTTTCACTAGTAAATTAAAAACACAAAACAATTTATTTCTCCATGTTTATGAAACTCTTGGTACTAGCAGATTCTAGATAACGCATTAAGAGTGCTGTGAAAAAAATATTTGCAACCTCAGCGTTTTCTGTTATTACAGAGTTTTAATACTGACCTCCTGAGTCCCAGTATTATGATAAGGTTTACATTTTGGGGTTACTATCAATCTAAACCTTGCACACTCCTTTAGATTACTAAATCCCTCAGCTAAAGAATTCTTTTTCTTTTCCCTCGTTTTAAGTCTTTCTCCAGAATAGATTATATCTTATTTTCAAAATCTCTTGCTCCTTAGACAATGAATGTTTCTCTGTCTTTGTCTTCCTTGTTCGACCACCGGTGCATAAATCTTCAGCTTTCACTCCCTCTTCTGACCTCAAAGCCCCCTCGCTGGTGCTTTAATACTTCTCTACTACAAAATATAGATTTTTTTTAACAAACCTTAAGGGGTTTATAGTGTTGGACAAAGACTCTGTTCAGGATCCAACTTAGATTTGGCTGGGTATTAGTTCTGCATCCAATATAGCCTGTATGGCATGCAGGAATATTATCATTTTGGAAAATCGTTTGAATACTCTGGAAAATGCTCATCTGCGTATTTCTGATCCAGCATGGCAGCTAAAAATGACACAAATCAGAACCAAGTTAACCGACCTCCTTAAGAGACAGATGCTGAGTTTAAAATTCTTTTCACATGCACCTGTTACTGTCTCTCTGGTGCTAAACCGAGCAAGTTGTTTGCGCTTAGATTATGCAGATGTGACTCATTAGCCCCTATTTCTCAAGTTAAGTCATAATCTGGTTATATCACTAACAACCTCTTGGAAATTAATAAGACTTTCCTTAACTTTCATCCTAGAACTTTTCACTTCCGATGAACACCCGTCAGCAGAGGCAATGAATGGTGTTTTCAAATCTATTGATTTGCCAAAACTCACACAAACTGATGCAGCCCATCTGACATCCCCGGTCCCAATTCAAGAAATCAAACCCGCTTTAAAATCTTTTGCAAAAAGCAAAAGTCCGGATCCTGATAATATACAGCCAGAAGTACTGTATATTCTACATTTTGGCCATAAGTATCAAGCTCGCTTTTTCAAAGGATTAATGTGTCTTACTCCTCATCTAACCTACACTCCAATATAAATTCCTCCATTATATCACTCCTCCACAAACAGGGTAAACACACTGAGCTCCAGCTACCACCATTGTCACTCAACTTAGTCTTTAAACCATTAGACAAGGTTTGGGCTCTCTGGCTCAAAAATCTGTGATTCCAAAACTGATTCACTTCATCCAGAAAGGCTTTGAGGTGTCTCGTGATGCAGCTGACAGCATGCGCCGACTTCTGCACATTTTAAGCGCAGCACCTTAGCTCTCAGCCCAGGCAGCACCTTTCACAGGATGGACTGGATGTTTTTGTGGAGATGGGGTTTAATACTTTATCAACATGATTAAATCATTATAGGCTAGTCTTACGGCTGCTGTTTTAACAAACTCAGATCTGTCGTGCTCCTTTCCTGTGTTCAGGGGTGCTAGACAGGGCTGTCCTTTATCACCGCTGCTTTTCACTATCTCGTTCGAGCCTCTAGCTGTCACCCTGTGTGCATCACACACTTTCACACCTATTCTGGCTCATAACACAGTCCACAAGGTATCTTTATATGCTGACGACATCCTTCTGTTCCTAGGAAACACCCCTTCTGACATTCCTCATATATTAACATTATTTCGTACAAATGAATCCATATTAGTCTACAAAATCAATTGGAGGAAACCTGTGCTGCTCCCTATAAAGCAAACAAGCCTGTCAATCTCTTCCCTTTTCTTCCTTCATTCCAGGTGTTACCTCTTCTAAATATTTGGGAAACACCATTACTCCTTTCATTACTGATATTATACAGGCAAACTGCCACACAGTGCACTCCTGGAATAACCTCTCTCTCTCTCTTCAGACTTGTTTGGCAATCATTAAAATAAATATTGTCCCCTGTTTAAACTTTGTCAGCTCAATGCTACCTCTCCCTCCACCTTCCTCCTTCTGTATCCAGGTCAGATCAGCTGTCAGCTCCCTTTTATGGTGCGTTAAAAGACCTGCTATCAAACTCTCCTTTGTGCTTCGAGCCAGGATTGGCGAAGGTATCTCCCTTCCGGATTTAGAAATATATAATTGAGCATATGTTCTTTGCCCGTTATCCCTATGGCTGAACCCCCTACTCTCTACACACCTACCATTTATCAGACTCAAAACAAAAAAGGGAGTAGATGAATATATTCCTTTTGTAAATTATGTTCTGCATGTTTGGCACAAAGTAGAAAAATACCTTGACTCCACACCGCACTGGCACTCTTCACATCATTGTTTCAGAATGGGTTTCTCAACATTGGTGGGCGACCCATCTTTTTCCAACTTTGCGCTTCACGTGGTATCAGCACACTCAACAGTTTGTTTGATGGAACAAGGCTTGTCTCTTTCCAGTCTCTGAAAAACAAATATTCTATTCCTCCTTGCTCCTTTTTTCTGTTTATAGGTATCTTCCTCAGAACGTGTGGAGTACGTTTTTCTGCCTCCATTCCTAAATACACATTGTCTGACTATTTTTTCTCACCCTCGTGTTCCACTAATTGCATTTCCTCTTTGTACGCCCACCTTCATAATTCTATAACTCAGTGTTTCCCAACCTCGCACACTGTGGCTGCAGGTTTTTGTTCCAACCAGCTTCTGTTTTTAATTGGACTCCTGGGCTAATTAAGTGATGTGTTATTTCCCAAATTCTGTGTTGTGGGAACAATATAGAGATTAGAAAACAAAGTTTGGTTAAATAAATAAATATATATATATATATATATATATATATATATATATATATATATATATATATATATATATATATTAAAATGTACCAAGCAGTTATAAGGAAATAATGTATTTTTTTCTTTTTAACAATATTTTCATTCTACTTTTCTAGGTGTTCTAATTGTTTAATTAATCCATTATTTACTAAATTAGTGGGTCTGATGCTAAAGTATTTGCATCCTTTGATTTTTCAGTGTTGTTTGCCAGCGTGTCTGCTCTGCTCATTTTTAATTGTCATTAATAAGATACAACAAAGGGGAAACACTGCACAGAGAAAGGGCGAAATATAATGAAATCAACAAAAGAGAGTTAAGCATTTTAGAGCAAAAGCAGACATATTTCTAAATGTCTTATAAATGTAAAAATCATGCTGCTGTGCTTTTCTGAATGTCAAATAAAAGAAAAAATAATACCAACTAATTAAATGAGATCAGTGTTGTCAAGTGTTGTCACTGATTAGGAATCTGGTTGGAACAAAAACCTGCATCTACAGTGTGCCCCCAGGACCAAGGTTGGGAAACACTGCTATAAGTACACCTATCCCAGTCACTCAAAAATGGATCAAAAATCTTTCCTTATTAACACCATTGTGTTGGAACACAATTTTTAAAAACATTAAAAATTCCTCTAGAAACCCTATTCACTAACACATCCTATATATTGTCCATAGAGTTTATTACCCTAGGAAACGTTTCCTGATGAGCTTAGCTCCTGACTCACTCTTCCATTAGTGCACCCTTAATGTACAGGGCATTTTTCTGCACACGTTCTGGGAATGTCCCACTGTTGCTGTTCTTTGGGCTTCAATTTCTATAGCCCTCTCCTTTATCTATCTCTCTCTATTCATTGCTCTCCTACCACTCTACTTCTGCTAAATTTCTATACTCTCTCTCTTTCTCTTCACTACCAGTGCATTATCTCATTGACCACAATAGCAGCCAAAAGTCTAATAGTTTTCCAATTAAAGAATCACAAATCTGTCATTTTTTTGTCTTTTAGTCCTCTTTTTACAACCTTGCTTTATTAGAACTGTCAGCTGCATGGATCAATGGGGTACCTGTACATACTATTAGTAAATGGCAAAATACTATCTCCCTGATCAAGTCATGGATGACAGCAAACCCCTGATTTCAATCTGACACTATTATATTAGATTTTTCTCAATTGGGTGTGTGGGCCTCTGGGTGACCTTACATCAGTCCTAATTTAACATCCATTTCTTCAATAGCTATGGGGTAGAGTGGGTTTTAGGTGGGTGCCGATGGTAGATTTACTTCAATTTGTACATTAAGATGTCTACCCCTTTTTTTTTTTGTTACCTTAATATGTGTTTTTGGCATCAATAAAAATTTGACTACAAAAAGTATACATTTTGGGGTTATGCTCACTTCTAATTCATGTTGATCTATTTTACTGTCCATGCCACCAAATTTTGGCCCGTCGTTATGGTTACATCCTCTGTTTTAGGGGTGTGGCCTACAAGGATGTGACCTCTGGTTCATTGACATGATGGGATAAAAGGTCAGCTAGCAACTCTTTATCTGATCAGCGGATACCATACCTAAAAAATAAGAAAACAGAGCTCTAAGTGCTATTCTTTTCTTCTCGGGTTTCTTGGTTTTGTCTTTTTGCTTGTTTTGTGACTTCAGTTCTTGCCTCTCATCTGGGTCTTGGTTGCAATTTTTATATTATTTGTTTTCCTTTAACGCATTCTTCCCTGTTCATCTCCGGAAAAATTCACCCGTCTCTTGTGAAGCAGGACGCCTATTTCCCTGGCCATGTGGTTTTAAAACCCCAGCCATAGACTACTTCTGGGGTCCCAGACATTATATAGAAGCCATGAGGCCATATTCTTAGATCTCCTTCTAGTGGTCCCCAGGTGTTTATGCAGAACCTCCACTTAATGGGCAAGGCTGGCTACAGAGGTCAGTCCATTATAACACAGAGCAGGGACCTTTGTACCGCTTGTTGAAATAAGACTTCTGCTCACTCTGCTGGGCTGAACTTTGCAATATACAGTATATAAATATATTAATACATATATTTCAATTTGTATCAACATACAAATACAGTATGTAAAATCTATCTATCTATCTATCTATCTATCTATCTATCTATCTATCTATCTATCTATCTATCTATCTATCTATCTATCTATCTATCTATCTGTATTGTGTCTTTTATCTGTCTATTCACATTTTATAGTGACTTTCACATCTAACATATACTGCCTTCTATCTACTGTATCTGTATCTGTCTTTGTGACTTTGATTTTAACTATCATATAGTGCCTTTAATTGCTTTCTATCATACTGCTTAGAAAACAGACTTTTGTGAAAAATTTAACAGAACATAACATTCTCACAATCTCTTGATACAACAAAAGGTTGTGGGGATTAACTATCCATCCATCCATTTTCCAACCCGCTGAATCCGAACACAGGGTCACGGGGGTCTGCTGGAGCCAATCCCAGCCAACACAGGGCACAAGGCAGGGAACCAATCCTGGGCAGGGTGCCAACCCACCGCAGGGGGATTAACTAATAAGGTAATAAAAAAAATGACAGTGCCTTTCCAAAGGATCCCATGCCATGTCATTTCGCTGATATTCTGGAATCATTTCTGACTTCTACTGTGTCTCAACTGCAAGATATGTAAATGACTTGCTTACAGCCTCAGAATGAAATGAAGATAAATGTTAGTAAAATCTTGTTTGTACAGCTTATTGCCCACAATGAATAATACAGGAGACATATTCTATGGATCCCTTAGGCAGCAACACTGATCTATGTACCACTATGTTCCAGCATGGGCAGTGGGAGAGATATTTAGGTCTTTTAAAAATAATAATATACATTTTAAAGAGTAAGGAGTGTTTTATACAGTCATTATCATCTTAAGGCAATTACAATTATACAACAGCATAATGGTTTTTGTATTCTACAGCTGTGTATCTGTGCAGATAAGTGAGTGGCATAGGATCAAGAAATTCAATTAATAAAAGTAAATATTGTTACAAGCAAATATTTTTCATAGTACCCGTCTTTCAAGGCATCTTACAGTTCCAGCAGACATTTTCCGATATTTCTTTACTGTGAGTACTACATTGCTCACAAGGAGCCACATCTTAAAACAATAATGAGAACTGAGCCGGAGGCCTTAGGCTTCACAGTCTGACACTTTGCTACTACAGGGCAGTCAGACTAAAAATTCCAGGAATGCCATGTTTCCAAATTGCAGGAAGATTGTACATTAGTACCCCATTACTACAGCTAAAAACAATTTGTCAGCTTATTCATTTGAACAGCAGGTGGCAGCAGCGTGTCGTTCATTCGTTCAAGTCCGGCAGCCTTCAGGTTTTCTTCTTTAACTTTCAAAACTTGGAGCAACCAAGTGACCTTTAATGATGCCAATGGAGAGCACAGAACATATTTATGCTGTTGGCACTCTACTTAGACAAACAGAATAGTCAGATCGTTCATTTTATTTTCCGTCTTTTATGAGCAGAAGCCACTAGACACAGCTGATGCTTTAGGGCGATATTAAATTTCACTAAAATTCCTGTTTCATACAGTATGACTCGGGACAATAACGCACAAAACTGCAGCTCACAGGGTGGCTTACAGAATTCTTGGCATTAGCTTGCTGTGTGATGCCACGTAAACCATTTAAATATTGACAGTGCTCCACTTCAGTTTGAATGTGCGTATATACTGTAATATATACACATACATATACAGTACTGTATATACCTGTATTCACACAGTGGGTTTGGATAATATTGAGACTTATTCATTTTCTGCCCACTATATTGTAGACTTAGTTTTAAATAGATAGATTTACAGTTATTGCCCATCAATCCATAAACAGTTACCCATAATGACAAAGTGAAAACATGTCTTCAGAAGGTTTACAAATTTATTAAAAATAAAAAAAACCTGAAATCTCTCCTTCATACAAGTATTCAGACCCTTAATTCAGTCTTCATTCTTCTTGGGTAAGCTTCAACTGGCTTTGCACTACTTGATTTGGGCAGTTGATCCCATTCACCCTGGCAGATCCTCTCAAGCTCCATTAGACTGGATGGGAAGTGTGTGTAAACTGCCATCTTCAGGTCTCTTCACACATATTCTGTAAGGTTAAAGTCTGGCCTTTGGCTGGGCCATTCACAGACACTCAGAGACTTGTCCAGAAGCCACTCCTGCATTGTCTTGGGTGTATGCTTCAGGTCATTGTCATTCTGAAAGGTGAGCTGCCACTCCAGTCTGAGATGACATACACTCTAGATCAAGCTTCCTTCAAGAACCTCTCTGTATTTGGCTACATTCATCCTTCCCTCAATTCTGACTAATCTGCCTGCCTCTATTGCTGAGAAGCACCCCCATAGTGAGATCATGCCATCATCATGATCTACCGTAGGGATATTATTGGGAGATGATGAGCAGTTCCTGATTTTCACCAAACATACTGTAAAATACATCTAACGAAAAATTAAAATTTTCTCTCATCATGCCACAGAATCTGTTTCCTCATTCTGTCAGAGTCCTTTAAAGGGCATTTGTCAAACTCCAAGTAAGCATTAGCTACTCTACAGTACTATAAAGACCTGATTGATGGGAATGGTAATGAGATGGTTGTCCTTCCTACAGGTTTTCCAAACTCAGTGGAGCCCTTTTAAAATAACTGTTAGAGTGACCATTGGGTTCTTGGTCATCTCCTTGACAGAGGTCCTTGTTAACTACTTACTCAGTTTGGCCAGATGGCCAAATCTAGGACGAGTTCTAGGAAGGCATACGGGAGCGGACTTGACGGGCCGGCACTAGGAACTGTTAATCAATACATTTCCCGGAATAAGATATATGGTCGGCGCCTCATTCCCCACGATAGACGGAGCTCAACGCTACTGTACAGATAAGACTTTAAAAAACTATAAATTCATGGTTTCTATTTTTTGTGTTTACGTACACATACACAAGTACACACATACACGTACGTACGTACACACACACGTACGTACGTAAACACACACACACGTACGTATAACACACACATGTACGTATATACACATACACACACGTACGTACACACACGTACACACACACGTACGTACGTACGTACGTACACACACACGTACGTACACACACACACACGTACTTACGTACACACACATACACGTACGTACGTACGAACACACACACACGTACGTACGTACACACACACACACGTACGTACCCACACACACACCTACGTACACACACGTACACACACACGTACGTACGTACGTACGTACACACACACGTACGTACGTACACACACACACGTACGTACGTACGTACACACACACACGTACGTACACACACACACACACACACGTACGTACGTACGTACACACACATACGTACACACACACACTTACGTATACATACACACACATACGTACGTACGTACGTACACACACGTACGTACACACGCACACAAACACGTACGTTCATACACATATACACACATACACACACACGTACACACACACGTACGTACACACGTACACACACACGTACGTACGTACACACACACACATCTACGTACACACACACACACACGTACGTACGTATACACACACACACGTACGTAGGTACGTACACACACACGTACATACACACACACAAACACGTACTTACGTACACACACACACGTACGTACGTACACACACACATACGTACACATGCACACGTACACACACGTACGTACACACACATATACACACGTACACACACACACGTACATATACACACACACGTACGAACGTATGTACACACACACATAAGTACGTAAGTACACACACACACATACGTACACACGCACACGTACACACACGTACGTACACACACATATACACACGTACACACACACACGTAAACATACACACACGTACGAACGTACGTACATACACACATAAGTACGTACGTACACACACACGTACATACACACATGTACAAACACACGTACGTACGTATGTAAGTACACACACACGTACGTATGTACACAAACACACGTACGTACACACACACACGTACGTATGTACGTACACACACGTACGTACACACACACACGTACGTACGTACGTACACACATACACGTACGTACACACACGTACGTACACACACACACACATACACTCACACATACGTACACATGCACACGTACACACACGTACGTACACACACATATACACATGTACACACACACACGTACACATACACACGTACGTACGTACGTACACACACACGTACGTACACACACGTACACACACACGTACGTACTTACGTACGTACACACACGTACGTACACACACACACACATACGTACACACACACACGTAAGTAAACACACATATACACACGTACACACACACACACGTACGTACGTACGTACACACACACGTACGTGCGTACACACACACGTACGTACACACAAGTACACACACACATACGTACGCACGTACGTACACACACACGTACGTACGTACGTACACAAACACACGTACGTACACACACACACGTACGTACGTACAAACGCACACACGTACGTACACACACACACGTACGTACACACACACACGAAAGTACGTACGTACACAAACACGTAAGTACACACACGTACACAAACACGTACGTAAACATACACAAGTACACAAACACCTACGTACACACACATATACACACGTACACACACACGTACACATACACACACATGTAAGTACGTACGTACACACACACGTACGTACACACACGTACACACACACGTACGTACATACACACACACACGCGCGTACGTACGTACACACATACACGTACGTACACACACACACGTACGTAAACACACACACGTACACACACACGTACGTACACATACACACGTAAACACACACGTACGTACACACACATATACACACGTACACACACACACGTACACATATACACACACGTACGTACTTACGTACACACACACGTACGTACACACGTACACACACACGTACGTACGTACACACACACGTACGTACACACACGTACAAACACACGTATGTACGTACGTACACACACACGTACGTAAGTACACACACACACGTACGTACACACACACACACTTATGTACGTACGCACACAAACACGAACGTACACAAACGTACACACACACGTACGTACGTACGTACTTACACACACACACGTACGTACACACACACACGTACTTACGTACACACACACACACGTACGTACGTACGTACACACACACACGTACGTACACACACACACACACGTACGTACGTACACACACACACGTACGTACACACACACACACACGTACTTACACACACGTACACAAACACGTACGTACGTACGAACGTACACACACACGTACGTACGTACACACACACACACACGTACGTACGTACACACACACACACGTACGTACACACGCACACACGTATACATACAAACACGTACGTACACACACGTACACACACACGTACGTACACATACACACGTACACACACACGTATGTACACACACATATAAACACGTACACACACACACGTACACATACACACACGTACGTACGTATGTACACAAACGTACGTACATACGTACACACACACGTACGTACACACACGTACACACACACGTACCTACGTACGTACGTACACACACGTACGTACTCACACTCTCACGTACGTACACACACACACGTACGTACACACACATATACACACGTAAACACACACGTACGTACGTACACACACACTTACGTACGTCCGTACACACACACGTACACACACACGTACGAACGTACACACACACACACGTACGTACGTACGTACACACACACGTACGTACACACAAGTACACACAAACGTACGTATGTACGTACGTACACACACACGTACGTACTTATACACACACACACACGTACTTACGTACGTACACAAACACACGTACGTACACACACACACACGTACGTACGTACACACGTACATACGTACATACGTACGTACACACACACACGTACGTACACACACACACGAACGTACGTACGTACACACACACGTACGTACACACACGTACACACACACGTACGTACACATACACACGTACACAAACACCTACGTACACACACATATACACACGTACACACACACACGTACACATACACACACACGTAAGTACGTACGTACACACACACGTACGTACTTACGTACACACACACGTACGTACACACACGTACACACACACGTACGTACGTACGTAAACACACACGTACATACACACACGTACACACACACGTACGTACGTACGTACACAAACACGTACGTACGTACACACACACACGTACGTACACACACACACACGTACGTATATACACACACACACACGTACGTACACACACGTACACACACACGTACGTACGTACGTACTTACACACACACGTACGTACACACACACACACACGTATTTACGTTCACACACATACACGTACGCACGTACGTACACACACACACGTACGTACACACACACACGTACGTACGTACACACACACACACGTACGTACACACACACACACCTACGTACACACACGTAAACACACACGTACGTACGTACGTACGTACACACAAACGTACGTACACACACACAAACACGTACGTACGTACACACACACACTTACGTATACATACACACACGTACGTACATACGTACACACACGTACATACACACGCACACACACACGTACGTACATACACATATACACACATACACACACACGTACGTACGTACACACACACACACGTACGTAGGTACGTACACACACACGTACATACACACACACACGTACGTACGTACACACACACACGTACGTACGTACACACACATATACGTACACATGAACACGTACACACACGTACGTACACACACATATACACACGTACACACACACACGTACACATACACACACACGTACGAACGTACGTACACACACACATAAGTACGTACGTACACACACACATACGTACACATGCACACGTACACACACGTACGTACACACACATATAAACACGTACACACACACACGTACACATACACACACACGTACGTACGTACGTACATACACACATACGTTCGTACGTACACACACACATACGTACACACATGTACACACACACGTACGTACGTACTTACGTACACAAACGTACGTACACACACACACGTACGTACGTACGTACACACATACACGTACGTACACACACACACGTACGTACACACACACACGTACACACACAGATACGTACACATGCACACGTACACACATGTACGTACACACACAAATACACATGTACACACACACACGTACACATACACACAAACGTACGTACGTACGTACACACACACGTATGTACGTACGTACACACACACATACGTACACACACGTACACACACACGTACGTACGTACACACACGTACGTACGTACACACACGTACGTACACACACACACACACGTACGTACACACACACGTACGTACACACACATATACACACGTACACACACACGTACGTACGTACACACACACGTACGTACGTACGTACACACACACGTACGTACGTACACACACACGTACGTACACACAAGTACACACACACGTACTTACGCACGTACGTACACACACACGTACGTACGTACGTACACACACACACGTACGTACGTACACATGCACACACGTACATACGTACGTACACACACACACGTACACACAAACACACACGAACGTACGTTCGTACACAAACACATACGTACACACACGTACACACACACGTACGTACACATACACAAGAACACAAACACCTACGTACACACACATATACACACATACACACACACAAGTACACATACACACACACGTAAGTACGTACGTACACACAGACGTATGTACGTACGTACACACACACGTACGTACGTACGTACACACACGTTCGTACACACACGTACACACACACGTACGTACGTACACACACACGCGTACGTACGTACACACACACACACGTACGTACGTACATACACACATATACGTACGTACACACACACACGTACGTAAACACACACACGTACACACACACGTACGTACACATACACACGTACACACACACGTACGTACACACACATATACACACGTACACACACACACGTCCACATACACACACACGTACGTACGTACGTACATACACACGTACGTTCGTACGTACACACATGTACACACACACGTACGTACGTGCTTACGTACACAAACGTACGTACACACACACATACGTACGTACACACACACACGTACGTACACACACATATACACACGTACACAAACACGTACGTACGTACACACACACACACACGTACGTACGTACGTACACACACACGTACGTACGTACGTACGTACACACACACATACATATACACACGTACACACGTACGTACACACAAGTATACACACACGTACGTACGTACACACACACACGAACGTACGTACGTACACACACACGAACTTACACACACGTACTCACACACGTACGTACACATACACACGTACACAAACACCTACATACATACACATATACACACGTACACACACACACGTACACATACACACACACGTAATTACGTACGTACACAAACACGTAAGTACGTACGTACACACACACGTACGTACACACACGTACACACACATGTACGTACGTACACACACACGTACGTATGTACGTACACACACACGTACTTACACACACGTACACACACACGTACGTACACACACGTACACATACACGTACGTACGTACGTACACACACACGTACATACGAACAAACACTTACGTACACACACACACACACGTACGTAAACACACGTACACACACACGTACGTAAACACACGTACACATACACGTACGTACACACACACACGTACGTACACACACAGACGTACACACACACGTACGTACACATACACACGTACACACACATGTACACACGTACACACACACACGTACACATACACACACACGTACGTACGTACGTACATACACACGTACGTTCGTACGTACACACACACGTACGTACACACACGTAAACACACAAGTACGTACGCACAGACACGTACGTACACACACACACGTACACACACAAGTATGTACGTACACACACACACACGTACGTACACACAAGTACACACAAGTACACACACACGTACGTACGTACGTACGTACACACACACTTACGTACGTACGTACACAAACACACGTACGTACACACACACATGTACGTACGTACACACGCACACACGTACATACGTACGTACACACACACACGTACGTACACACACAGAAACGTATGTACGTACACACACACGTACGTACACACACGTACACACACACGTACGTACACATACACACCCACGTAATTACGTACGTACACACACGTACGTATGTACGTACACACACACGTACATACACACACATACACACACACGTACGTACGTACGTACGTACACACACACGTACGTACACACAAGTACACACACACGTAAGTACGTACGTACGTACACACACACGTACGTACGTACACAAACAAACGTACGTACACACACACACGTACGTACGTACGTACACACGCACACACGTACATACGTACGTAGACACACACACGTACGTACACACACACAGGAACGTACGTACGTACACACACACGTACGTACACACACGTACACACACACGTACGTACGTACGTACACACACACGTACGTAAGTACACACACACACGTACGTACACACACACACGTACGTACACACACACACACACACACGTACACAAACGTACACACACACGTACGTACGTACGTACGTACTTACACACACACGTACGTACACACACACACGTACGTACGTACGTACACACACACACGTATGTACACACACACATAAGTACGTACGTACACACACACACACACGTACGTACACACACACACACACGTACGTACACACACGTACACACACACGTACGTACGTACACACACACGTACGTATGTACGTACACAAACACAAGTACGTACACACACACACGTATGTACGTACGTACACACGCACACACGTACATACGTACGTACACACACACACGTACGTACACACACACACGAACGTACGTACGTACACACACACGTATGTACACAAACGTACACACACACGTACGTACTTACATGTGTGTGTATGTGTACGTGTGTATATGTATGTGTACGTAGGTGTTTGTGTACGTGTGTATGTGTACTTACGTACGTGTGTGTACGTACGTGTGTGTGTACGTACGTACGTACGTGTGTGTGTGTACGTATGTGTGTGTGTACGTACGTACGTACGTGTGTGTGTACGTACGTACTTACGTATGTGTGTATGTGTACGTGTGTGTGTGTACGTGTGTATATGTGTGTGTACGTAGGTGTTTGTGTACGTGTGTATGTGTACGTAGGTACGTGTGTGTGTGTGTACGTACGTGTGTGTGTACGTACGTACGTACGTACGTGTGTGTGTGTACGTACGTGTGTGTGTACGTACGTGTGTGTGTACGTACGTACTTACGTATGTGTGTATGTGTACGTGTGTGTGTGTACGTGTGTATATGTGTGTGTACGTAGGTGTTTGTGTACGTGTGTATGTGTACGTACGTACTTGTGTGTGTGTACGTACGTGTGTGTGTACGTACGTATGTACGTGTGTGTGTGTGTGTACGTACGTACATGTGCGTGTGTACGTACGTGTGTGTGTGCGTGTGTGCGTATGTGTGTGTGTATGTGTGTTCGTACGTGTGTGTGTGTACGTACGTGTGTGTGTGTGAACGTACGTGTGTGTGTACGTAGGTACGTACGTGTGTGTGTGTGTACGTACGTACGTGTGTGTGTACGTACGTACGTGTGTGTGTACGTACGTGTGTGTGTACGTACGTACGTATGTGTGTGTGTACGTACGTACGTACGTGTGTATGTATGTGTACGTGTGTGTGTGTACGTGTGTATATGTATGTGTACGTGTGCATGTGTACATATGTGTGTGTGTGTGTACGTACGTAAGTACGTGTGTGTGTGTACGTACGTGTGTCTGTGTACGTACGTACGTGTGTGTTTGTGTACGTACGTACGTGTATGTGTACTACGTACATGTGTGTGTACGTACATGTGTGTGTGTACGTACGTACGTACGTGTGTGTGTACGTGTGTGTACGTACGTGTGTGTACGTACATACGTGTGTGTGTTTACGTACGTAGGTACGTGTGTGTGTATGTGTACGTGTGTGTGTGTACGTGTGTAGATGTGTGTGTACGTACGTGTGTGTACGTGTGCATGTGTACGTATGTGTGTGTGTAAGTACGTACGTGTGTGTG